>NC_083315.2:25576160-25876160 GCF_963455315.2 Globicephala melas
CCTGTCCTCTCCAGTCAGGGTAAGTTCTCCTTTTATTTGCATCTATGGCATCATATATATACAGCTATGGTAACTGTTGTCATACACTATTATAATTATTAACTTTCTTCCCTATATCATTATAAGTTCTTCCAGAATAAGGACAGTTTTTTCCATCTCCATACTCCTAGTGTCTAACGCTCACATATTTCCAGAACAAATCACACTGCATTCTCTTCTCAACCCACTACAAACATTCTAAATTCAATATTTTAACTGTTTCATGGAAACTATCCGAGGTCAATATGCTCTTCTCATTAGCAGATTTAATGGTCTTTTCATTCCTTATCTAACTAAACTTTCCAGTCCTTCCTTATAAGTCACATTTGACATAGTTTCCCATGTCCTTTCTCAAAATCCTTTCTTACATTTGGCGTCCTGGATCCTGAGCTCACTTGGCTCTTTCTTACCTCACCAGCTGTTCCTCTGAGCACCCTCATTACCCCGACCTTTAAATGTGGGGAGTGCCTCAGGGTTAAGTCCCCAATCTCTTCATTTTTTAAAAATAAATTTATTTATTAATTTATTTTTGGCCACGTTGGGTCTTCATTGCTGTGCGCGGGCTTTCTCTAGTTGCGGTGACCAGGGGCTACTCTGCCTTGCAGTGCGTGGGCTTCTCACTGCGGTGGCTTCTCTTGTTGCGGAGCATGGGCACTAGGCGCGCGGGCTTCAGTAGTTGTGGCGCGCTGGCTCTAGAGCGCAGGCTTAGCAATTGTAGTGCACGGACTTAGTTGCTCCGCGGCATGTGGGATCTTCCTGGACCAGGGCTCGAACCCGTGTCCCCTGCACTGGCAGGTGGATTCTTAACCACTGTGCCACCAGGGAAGCCCCCCAATCTCTTCTTTATTCAGACTCACTATCTAGATGACTTCGAAATGCTGTGATTTCAAGTCTGCTTGCTGACAACCCCCCGATTTATACCTGGTTACACAGATGCATTCACTTTATGAAATTTCACTGAGCCAAAAACATTTATGATTCATGCCCTCTTTCATTCGACTGTTACACTTCAATAAAGCATTTTTTTTAAAAAAAGAGAAAAAAGCAGAAAAAGAGAAAAGAAAAAGGAAAAAAGAAACTGGTGTGATGAACTCCTTAATAAGAGTCTTATAACATATCCCAAGGCAAACTCCCCAGGTCTTTCCTTTGTAGGAACATGGAAACCCATTCTTCTGGTGCTCAGACCAAAAACCTTGGAATCATTCTTCATTCCTCTATTTCTCTTAACTCCACATTTAATCCATCTGCAAATCCCGTCAGCTCTACTTTCAAAACACATCCCAAATATGAATATTTTCCACCACATCTACCACTCGGATGTTTCAACTGCAATGGACTCTTAGTTGGTCTCTCGGATTCTATCCTTGCCACGTAACAAAGTGATCCTCTTAAAAGACAGATCACATAATTTCCTACTGCTTCCCAACCACGGATTCAAATTTAAAGTCCTTTTGGCAGTCAACCATATACTACCCGATCTGGCCCTAGTCATCTCTCCGACCTCATCATCTACCTTTCTGCCCTCTGTTTCACTCCACTCTAGTGACCCTGGCTTCTCTGCAGTCCTTGAACATACCATATAGATTCTACTTGCACTTACTGCCTTTCTCCCCAAATATTCACATGGCTTTGTTCCTTAATTTCTTCAGATCTCTGCTTAAACATCATCGCTATCATCAGAGAGGCTTTTCCTTGTGATGTTTTAAAAACAGCAACATGACCCTCTCCTTATCTCTATCCCCCTTAGTATGCCTCTTCACAGCAATGACCACCTGATATTTTATTATTTATTTCATTATTGTCTTTCCTCCCCAAGCAGACTTTAAGCTTCAGGAGAGCAGGGAGTTCATCTGTTCACCAGAATTCCCAGTATCTACAACAATGTCTGGCACTAGGTAGGTGCAATGAATTTAACACTGCCCCACTTGATGTTTTTGAAATTCTATGTTCATTTTCCCTTAACTAGGCTTTCCCGATTCTTTCCCGATTCTCCTATTTCTCAGTCTCAGAGATGATGACATCTCTCTCTCTGCTCTTTCACTTCTTCTTAAACTAGGCTGTAATCAGTATAAAAGTTTCAGGCAAGGGTTATCGTAAACTTCAAAATAAAAATCAGTATCTAATGAAAGATACTGTTCTCTCTGCATGATAACTTACAATGAGTTTATAAATGCCTTGTCCATGAAAGTAAGGTGTTTTCCTTTCTCTCAAAAAGGGTTTGGCGGACCTCCCTGGTGGTGCAGTGGCTAGGAATCTGCCTGCCAGTGCAGGGGACACAGGTTCGATCCCTGGTCCGGGAAGATCCCACATGCCGCAGAGCAACTAAGCCTGTGTGCCACAACTACTGAGCCTGTGCTCTAGAGCCTGTGTGCCACAACTACTGAGCCTGTGCTCTAGAGCCCCTGAGCCACAACTACTGAGCCCATGCACCGCAACTAGTGAAGGCTACGCGCTCTAGGGCCCATGCTCCGCACGAAGAGAAGCCACCGCAGTGAGAGGTCCGTGCACCTCAATGAAGAGTAACCCCTGCTCGCTGCAACTAGAGAAAGCCTGCACGCAGCAACCAAGACCCAATGCAGCCAAAAATAAATTAATTAAATAAATTTTAAAAAAAAGGGATTGGCACATGCAGGCATGACTGGAATGTAAATTATGTAAGGAACTGTAGTTTATCTCAAGTAATAATGTGAAGTGGACCACAGTGCTTCTGAAAAGATGGAGCAGAGGTGGAATTATAGATAAAAATCAACAAATAACAGTTAACATTTGTTGAGAGCTCTCTGTGTATGGGGTTACACACATGACCTCACTGAATTTCACAACTTACAGGAAGTGGGTACTATTATAATCCCAGTTGACAGATGAGGACACAACTTCAGGGATGTAAGGTCCAACCGCCAGTCACTGGAAACCCACCCCCTGCAAAACCGTGAGGGGAAAGCCACGCCTTTAGCACTTTTTCACCCTCTCCTCTTGCAGACACAGCCTCTGAAACCCTCGGCTAGTGTCCTTCCTTTGTAGACACACGGGACAGAATGTGAAATGTGTCAACAGCTAAAAAGTCGGCGACCATCCTCTTTGCTCTCTTTACCCAGGAGGCTGGGGCCGTGAGCTGCGCTGAGCACCGACGTGGCCAAGGCTCCAAAGGAGAGACTCTGACCTCGGCAAAACTTTTCATATTAATGCTCGTTTTTAGGCTAAAAGTTTGCTGTCTGGTAGAAGTCCTCTGGCTCCAGGGACGATTCCCGTCCCCCGACCCCGCAGTTCCCCGGGGGCATTTAGGAACCTTCCCAATTCCGGCCCGAAACCTGATGGATGTTTAGAGGATCTCCAAGGCCACCTGAGGGAGGTGGGGAAGGAGACTGGAGGAAGGGGGAAGGGGAGAGGTAGGAAGGAGAGGAGTGGGAAAAGGAAATAAAGGACCAGGGAGAAGATGATAGGAAGAGGGGTAGGAGGGTGAGAGGAGGGGGACGAGGAGGAGGAAGGAAAAGAAGGGGGAGAAGAAGGAAAGGGGGGGAGAAGAGGGAGGGGGGAGAAGGGGGAGGAGAGTAGGCAGCCCGGCCCTCCCCTGCCCCTCCCCTCCTCCCACCCCCTCCCCAACCTCGGACCCAACGCTAGGGGTCCCCAGGCGCCGCCGCCCCCAGCGCTCACCTGCCATCTGGCCCCGGCCCGGGGGTGTCGGCCGAAGGCTCTGCGGCGCCGCCCGCGCTGAGTCCCGAGGCCCGGCGGCTTCGCCTCCGCGGCCGGCTCTGCTCCTGGGCCGCCAGCTCGGGCTCCATGGCGTGAAGGGGGCGGCGCGGTGGCCGGGTGCCCGGGAGGCCCGCTGGGAGCCGCACGGCGCCCGGCCGCTTCGGCCCGGAGAAGGGTTCCTGTCAGGAGGGCGCCGCCACCGCCGCCGCCGCCATCGCCATCTTCCGGGGTTTGAAAATGGCGGCCGCGCGGCGACCAGCCAATCAGGGGACGGCGTGCGGTTGCTAGGAAACGTGGAGTCCCGCCCCTCTCCTCCTACCTCCAGGCGCTTAACTTCATAGAAGCTAGAAGGGGAGGGTAGCCGAGGGGGTCACCCTGCTGAAAACGCGTGACCTGGGATTTAGTTCTGACTCCATTCCTAAATCCCCAAGACCCGATTAGTAGTTCACAGTTCATTAGGACTTTCACCACAAGCCAAGGCAAATTGGAAGCATTTTAGAACTTTCTTAGCATGTGGGGAGAGGTTGAAAGTAAAATGAGGTTTGCACACGCTGAATTATTCATGTGAGATAAATCCCCGGTCACCAAAGGTATTGGAAAAATGTGTTCTCAGGGCTCTCTCTAGGAAACCAGTAAATCTGATTATGAGACCTCCTGTCTCCAGAGCAGAAGAGTCCAAGTGCCTTCATCCTCTAATTATAAGAAGGCACTACAGCACGTAAAGGACCTTCTCAAATAAAAAAGAAAATTGTTAAATAGCACATTCTTTGGTTTAAAATACTGCTTTCTTTATGTCAAAGGCTTTAAAAATCACCTCCCCTTTCACACTCTGATTCCCTTTCTGGGAATCTATCCTAAGAAATAAAATTGTATATACATTGAAGGGTAGCAATATATGCCACCTTAAACATGCTGCTTTGGAAGGAGGATTATTTTTAGCTGCAGGCACTTGAAGAACACCAGGTGCAAGAAGGGCCTTCTGACCTCCCCCCTTCTTCATGAAAGCAGGAGATAAATCTCCCCTGTGATAGCGGCCCTCCCCATATCAGGAGGATGGGGGGAGTCAGAGACAGAATTCTCTACAAACAGAAATTGTTTAAATAACTCTTATCTTCCTTTGGTCTCCCCGTGTATTTTACTTACTCTTCCACAATTCCCTCTCATTGTCCAACCTCGTACATAAGCACTAAGGTTTTGCTCCTTCTTTGGGTTTTTATTTTCCTATGGAGGATCCTCTGTACATGTAAAAATCTGTTTGCTTTTCTCCTGTTAATTCAAATTCTGTCTTTTTTTTTTTTTTTGCGATACACGGGCCTCTCACTGTTGTGGCCTCTCCCGTTGCGGAGCACAGGCTCCGGACGCGCAGGCTCAGCGGCCATGGCTCACGGACCCAGCCGCTCCGCGGCATGTGGGATCTTCCCGGACCGGGGCACGAACCCGTGTCCCCTGAATCGGCAGGCGGACTCTCAACCACTGCGCCACCAGGGAAGCCCCTCATACATTCTTAATACAAGAGGAGGATTCTTTCTTAAAGACATTTGTTATTTTCAACCTAGGTATACGTCGCAAGCAGATTTGGATAAGCTTTAGAGAATTCATCGGTAGTTGTGCACAGACTTTATCACAGGGTGTTCAGGTAGGCCCATCACAGCTCCTCTGACACCAGAGAAGTGAAAAACTGAAAAGAGGCTGTGCTGCTTTAAGTGTCTCAGCCCTCAGGTAGAGTCACTTTCTGCCCTTTGATAAAGCTTACCTGGGCGGCTCCTCCTGTCAGTACCACTGGGCAGTGGGGCACCTGCAGATCAACATGGTAAGTGGCTTCTATGTTGCTGACAGTGTTGCTGTCAACAGTTGTAGCAATTTTTTTTCATCCTGTGTGTCTCTCTTTTCCCCCACCAAACAATTCTTCATGGATTCCTGACACAAGAGAAGAAATGTTTAAAGAGGCATTTGTTTCTTTAAATATCTGTGTTTGGATCAGATTTGAATCTGCTCTGAATCTCATCTATTCATCTATAATTCTGCTGCTTTTAGGACAAGCTTTGTTGATTTGTAGTGGTTCACTGCCTTTAACGGAAGCACTGAGGCAAGATCCTCTCCTTCCTTTAGTTTTTACATTTGCTTTAGACTGAGTGTGCTGGTTTTTCTGTAGAAACCAGTGGCTTCGTTTTTAGTAATGCTTTCAGAGTTTCTGGGAACTTCAGACCCAGGTCACCGTTGCTGAGCTCATAAATGTGAGGCTGGGTGAAGGGCAGGGACCTCTATGTTGTCCTCTCTTGAGTCTAGTTCTTTGAGGACAATAATTAATACAGTTACTTACAATAATTCTGTTTGGGGACCACCTCTTATGATCCACTTTCCTTTCACTCTCGGTTTTTTCTTTTTTTAATTGACGTAGAGTCGCTATACAATATTATGTGTTACAGGTGTGCTATATAGTGATTCACAATTTTCAAAGGTCATACTCCATTTGTAATTACTATAAAATACTGGCTCTATTCCCCATGTTGTACAATGTATCCTTGTCACTTATTCTATACCTAATAGTTTGTACCATTTAGTCCCCTACCCCTAAATTGCCCTCCCCCCTTCACTCTCCCCTCCGCTAACCACTAGTTTTTCTCTATATCTGTGAGTCTGCTTCTTTTTATTATATTCACTAGTTTCTTGTATGTTTTAGATTCCACATATAAGTGATATCATACATGTTTGTCTCTGTCTGACTTATTTCAATTTTTCAAGTCCATCCATGTTGCTGCAAATGGCAAAAATTTGTTCTGTTTTAATGGCTGAGCAATATTCCATTGTGTGTGTGTGTGTGTGTGTGTGTGTGTGTGTGTGTGTATACCACTTCTTATCCATTTATCTGTTGATGGACACTCAGGTGGCTTCCATGTCTTGACAATTGTAAATAATGCTGTTATGAACACTGGGGTTCATGTATCTTTTCGAATTAGTGTTTTTGTTTTTCTCAAATATATACCCAGGAGTGGAATTGCTGTTTCATATGACAGTTCTCTTTTTAGTTTTTTGAGAAACCTTCAAACTGTTTTCCACAGTGGCTGCACCAATTTATGTTTCCACCAACAGTGTTATTATCTCTTATGTTCCAGTCACAGTAATTTTTAGTCTCAGAATTTTTAATTCTTAAATGAAAGCAAGCATTCGAATTGCTTTTTCATCTTTGATCTTCTCACCCCATTGGACTTTCTCTCCAACATTTTAAGGATGTTTATTTTATATTGTTTTGCTCTTAAAAATTATGCCTTCCTACATCAGGGATCCTTGCAGTAATGGAAATGCTCTGTCTTGAGTGTATCAGTTTTGATATTCTGGGTGTGATCTTGCAAGATATTTCCACTGGAGGAAAACAGGTAAGGGATCCATGAGCTCTTTCTGCATTATTTCTTATAACCACACATGAATCTACAATTCATATTTATCTCAAAATAAAAAGGTAATTAAAAAACTGTGCTGTCCTAGTAATTCCCAATAAGCTTTAAAGCAGCATTTATGAATGTGCTGTGATATCACTACTGATATTCAGTGGGCATTTGACAGTCTTTATTTTATATAGTGTGACTAATATTTTAACAGATAGTTTGGAAAGGAGGAAAAGGCTAAGAATAAGGTGGAGATAGCCTTCTGTCCCCGGGACACAGTTATGAGATAAACTCAGCTGCTTCTCAAACCAGGATGGGCAAGATTGGTCCTTCTTGGGCCAAGTATTCCTGCCAAGTTCAAAAAGCTGTTTCCCTCCTATGTCTGTATCACTTGGGAGAACAGTCCCCATGAAGATCAGCAATTGTTTTTCATGTTGTCGATTATTTTTACTGTGAATATTAAGAGCAAGTACCCTGTGTGCATGACCTGTTGGACTGGGTGGAAAACAGCCGTGGAAGGATGTTGTGAGAGAAATCTACATGCAAGTGGTTTTAATGACGCAGAAACAAGGAATTCGCCGCCCCCCTCCACCCCCTCCACCCCCACCCCTCCGCCACTTTTAAGTTTGTACCTAAATCTAGGAATTGGGGTCAGTTTTGATCTGATCACAGTAGCTAATGTACTGAGATCATCTTAAGTCCTTTGGGAGGAGAGAGGATTGAAGCTGTGCTTTACAGACTCAGGTGTTAGAAGGCTGTTGATGATGGAATATGTTGTTTTGATTTTTCTGTGCCAGATAGAGGTTGGAAAAATTGGTTGGTACTAAGTGAAGTGCTTTGTAAATTGAGTTCGCTTCCTTTGTCGTGAGAGACATGGTTGCATACAAAAGAAATCAAAGGGAAGTTCTACTCAGGTAATGAACTTGAATTCCTCGTAAAGCACAGAGTTCTGTGTTATGCCCGTGACTCAAGGAGACAAAGTACAGGGTTTTTATGGCTGAGCACAAGCAGAGTGAGCAGAGTCTGGGTCAGATGGCAGGGCTGTGATTGGCCACAGAGACCTCCCTCCCCTCCTCCAATCGGTGGTCTTTTTGTGGTTGAATCTCAGACCTTGGGAAAGTGCAGCCACGGACAGACAGAGGAGGGCAGTGTTGCCTATCAGCATATCAGGCAGACAGCCTGAAGGGTTCTGATGATGCAGTAAACAGACTTCTCACCCTGTAAGACCCTCTGCACAGACTTGTTCCATGACCATTGGCAATCAAAACACAACGATATTAAAGCCAGCAATTGCTGTCCCTTTAGATTTTTAGGATTTAACTTTTTCTCCCCTCTCTTAGATGAGTAGATATTTAAATTACAAAAAAAAAAAAGTTATTTGCCTTAAAAAAAATAAAAGTGAATGGTAGTTTAAAAGTGGGAGAGGAGAGGGGAGGCTAATGAGGGTGAAGAAAATAGGTAAGTTTAAACAGGAAAAAAAATTCTACCCAGACGTAACTAGAGTTAATATTTTGATGCATTTTAAAGACTTTTTTTCTGTGCTTATTTTTACTTTTATTTTATTTTATTTGTTTATTGATGTATAGTTGATTTACAAAGTTGAGTTAGTTTCTTGTGTACAGCAAAGTGATTCAGTTATACATATATATATTCTTTTTCATATTCTTTTCTATTATGGTTTATTACAGAATGTTGAATACAATTCCCTGTGTCATTCAGTAGGACCTTGTTGTTTATCTATGTTATATGTATTTATATTTATTTCTCCCCTCTTCCCCTTTGGTAACTGTAAGTTTGTTTTTTATGTCTGTGGGTCTGTTTCTGTTTTGTAAAGAAGTTCGTTTGTATCATTTTTTAGATTCCACATATAAGTGATATCATATGATATTTGTCCTTCTCTGACTTAACTTCACTTAGTATGATAATCTCTAGGCCCATCCATGTTGCTGCAAATGGCATTACTTCATTCTTTTTTATGGCTGAGTAAGCTTATTTTTAAATGTATTTGACATCATACTTTATATACAATTATATAACATACGCTTTCACGTAACATTTTAACATAAGTATTTCCCATGTCATACAATTTTTTGGTAACTGTTGAAGGTTTGCATAGCATGCCATTGTATCGATGTACTTTCCTTTAAATGCCCAACAATAGGTAAATGGTTAAGTAGATTGGTTCTTGGTTTTTACTCTTATAAATAATGATACTGTGAATGCCATTGTGCCTAAATCTTTGCATTTTAGATCATTTCTTTCTTTTGTAATTCATTTGTTTATGTCATTTTCCTATTTATCTAATAGATGTCTCAAGTATTTTTTAATTGATGTATATAAAATTGCCTTATGTATAGCTCATATATGAAGGGCTATACATAAATCCTTTTTTTTTTTTTGCGGTACGCGGGCCTCCCACTGCTGTGGCCTCTCCCGTTGTGGAGCACAGGCTCCGGACGCGCAGGCTCAGCGGCCATGGCTCACGGGCCCAGCCGCTCCGCGGCATGTGGGATCTTCCCGGACCGGGGCACGAACCCGCGTCCCCTGCATCGGCAGGCGGACTCTCAACCACTGCGCCACCAGGGAAGCCCATAAATCCTTTTTTATATACATCAGTATTTTTGTTTGTTTATTATAGTATGGAGTTTTTACATTTTGGGGTTATTAAATCTATAGCATGTTTCCTTGGTAAATTTTGCACTACTTTTAAGCTTAGAACATCCTTCCTTATTTAGAGCACATATGAACAGTAAATATAAAATCTCAAGATATGAGATTGACTGCAGTGGGTTTTAACATATATCAGGCTGTACATTGATTTTGGTTTTATTCCTTTCCAATAACTAATTTTTTTTTCTGGGTGAGAAAGCTTGATTTTATTCCTATATGATATGTCTTAACTCATCCTTAGCCCATTACACAATAGATGCTTAATTTATGTTGTGTGAACTGGAGTCCTTGGTTTACTTGTTCCTGAACCTTACCTGTACCTTGGTTTTTGGTTTCCATGAGACAGTTTTCATTAGCTTTATCACAAAGTTCTCTTGCTGGCATACGCTAGCCTGCTTTCTCTCAGCCCTGAGTGGACCTGCTGAGTGATGTAGCTCGTATTATCATGTTAGGAAGATGCACAGCTGTAACTTAAATACTACGGCTCATTTCAGAGGGAGTGCCTGTCTGTCCACATTGGCCAAGCTGGCGTCCAGATTGGGGATGCCTGTTGGGAGCTCTACTGCCTGGAACACGGAATCCAGCCAGATGGCGTTGTTCTCGACGGCAGGCAGTATCCGCAGGCACATGCCAAAACGGAGCCTATGGGTGCATCTTTCGATTCCTTCTTTTGTGAGACCAGAGCTGGGAAGCACGTGCCCAGAGCACTCTTCATGGACCTGGAGCCAACTGTTGTAGGTAATGTACATTTTACGTTCTAGTGTGTTTAACCGGGTCCACAACCCAAACAAGCAAGTATCAGTGGGTGGGATCATCAGATTACATGAATCTATCTGAACAGGATCATATGGCCCTTTTCCAAATTTAGAGCATCTCTCAGTGGACACTTAGGGTGATCAGCATGACAAACAAACCCAAAGGGAGGACTAGCTTAGCCTTCTTTCTCTGAGTGATGAAAAGAACAAAAACCTTGTTAGTTTCTCCACACAATCGACTGTAACAGAACACTAAATCTTTTCCTGGGTTTGAAAGCCAGTTGCTAGAAGCTTCTGACAAAGAATCTGAAATTTGGCATTACCTGCTTTTAGAGAATAGAATAGTTGAACATGATTCCAAAGAAGGAAGGAGCTAAATAACTCTTCTAATTGTGGGGAAATGATGATTAATGATTATAAAATGATTACTTACGATTATTAACAGCAAATGTTGTAGTATCTCGTGCAAAAACACTTGAAATGGAGCTGGCGAAATGCTGGGGAGAGAAAGGGTCTTGCTGACTTCAGAGAAGACTACAGAGGAGGGTGGGTTTGGGTTTGGTACTCTATCAATTATTTTCTGCTGTGTAAGAAATCGCCTCCAAACTTAGCAGTTTAAAAGACCAACAACCATTACTTTCTCCATGAATCTGCAGTTTGGACAGGGCTCAGAGGACAGCTCCTCTGGTCCATATGGTGTCAGGAAGGTAGACTCAAGTGGGAGCCGGAAGATTCACTTTGAAAGTGGCTCACTCGCTTGGCTGGCGAGTTGGTGCTGGCTGTTGGCTGAGAGTGAAGCCAGGGCTGTGGGGTCTCTGTGGGCTGCTCGTGCGTCCTTGTGGCATGGTAGCTGGGTTCCAAGAACAAGCATCCCACGAGAACAAGGCAGAAGTCCATGCCATTTTTATAACCTGGCCTCAGAAGTCACATTTTGTCACTTCAGCTGTCCTCCATGGGTTGAAACGGTTACAAAGATCCATCCTGGGAAGGGATATAGACCTCACCTCTTGATACAGAAATAGTGAGGTTCTAGAAGCACAAGTGAGATAGGAAATATCATTACAGTCTTCTCTGGAAAATACAATCTGGATTGGAGTTCATTTCCTCATCAGAACGAAGTCTGAATCAAGTAACAAACTGATGGAGAAAGTACGTTGATGTCAACGTGAGGGAAAGGATAGAAAGGTTTTTTAAATTAATAGGTGGAAGTTAAGAAATGTCAAGGCCAAGATTTATATTGATTCAGTATTACTCTGCTAAATGTTGTGAAAGAATTAAAAATAAGGAGCTACTGATGGCTTCAAGAACAGGCAAGACTAGTGTGGAACCTGAGAGAGGCAGTCACGTCATATTCTGACTTGAGTTATAAGTGCCCTAAGAGAATATCTGAATTTTCATTTCAAACAAATGGGAGTTTGCAACTGTGAGCTTTAGCTGGAGTCTGGTGTGCCATGATCCTGGGCAGGGTAGAATACGTCCCCAGAGGACCTTGGTAAATGTGGCTGAAGGAGCAACGTGAGAGCCCACACCCCAGCATTGTGAATATTGTAGCAGATATTTTAACTTGTGCTAATCCAAAGACCTAGGCAAATAGGAGGACCCAGGATCAGAAGCTAAGCAAGCTGGAGGAGAGACAGTCGGCAGGCAAAGACCAGAAGAAATTCCCCAATCCTCTAGAACTCAGCCTGGAGGGAGGGCAATTTTGAGGATCTTGAGCTGGTCCAAACAAAACACCATAAGCTCCAGGGTTTAGAGAGGAGGCACTGATTTTCCCTGTTTTATTCAACAAATAAAAATGCCTCATATGGCCAGACACTATCTTGACATTGGAGAGATATATAGTATCAGTCTTCCTGGAGCTTACATTCTAGTGGGGAGCAGACCTATAAAAGCCAAATAGTGTGTCTGGTGGCGATCGGAGCATGGGGAAAAACAAAGCAGGGCCACAGGGGAAGGGAATATTGCGTGTGAGCTGAGGGGGCTGTTTTTCAAAAGGAACGTCAAGGAAAGCTTTACTGAGGAGGTGGTGTGTAGGAATCTGAAGGAAGTGAGGCCTGAGCTTTACCTCTACGGAAAAGATCAGAAAAGACCTTATGGACCAAGTGATAGTTCCTCTGAGTCTGGAAGACTGGGCAGGGGGATTTTAATAGTTCACAGGTGAGAGAGATGGAAACCATGAGCAAAGACACATCCAGACACCCGTGAGTGTTGTTTCAGCTTGAAAATGAGGAGGACGTTGTTATAGGGGAGTCCTAGAAGGCTTAACCTGGAATGGAGGGTAAGGAAGCCAAGGAACCATCAAATAATAATCATGTTTAAAACCACCAAAGTCCCTGTGGATGCTGGTTAAGGATGCTGGGCCAGGTACATGGTCTCTGAGCAGGGTGGAAACATGGCAGAAATTTGTATACTTGTGAATGGTGGTGCTATATCACTGATCTCCCAGAAAGTGGATTTTACTGAAGGAATTTATGGAACTAACCACCCTCAAGAACTCAATTGGACATTGTCTTGAAGAAGCAGGCTTCCATAGATTCCCTACTTAAACTGAACTCAGCCTTATTGCTTCAGGTGAGAAGCAGGTAGTCTACCTGGAATTATATGCCCACTTGTTTGTAAATATATCTTTAAAACATCCCAACTTTGGTGGTTGTTTTTTGGTGTGCATATGTTAGTTAAAAGTAATTTCAACTCAGTTTTATTAAATTTAAACATTTAGGGGTGTACCAAATTGTGGTCATATACATGGTCATACACAGGAGAGCAAGGTGTACTGAGGGGACCACCTTGCTCTTAGAAAATGAATGCTTTTCCTCTTAGGCAGGAGCTTCTAGGTATCTGATGCCAAGGCCATTGAGGTACATCTGCATAAATACATGACATGAAGCCATTATCATTATTATTTGTAATTGTTATATGGGCCATGCATCATGCTCTGTGGTCTTTAATCCTCATGAAAACTCACTGGGGTAGGTCTTGCTATCATCCTTATTTGTGAGAGGATATAACTGGGGCTTAGAGACACTAAGTAACTGCTCTATAGCTAAGTGAGGAAGGCCAGCCATGCACCCAGGGAACTGATTCTTGAGCACATGCTCTGAACTGCTATGCAATGCGTATCCCACCCGCTATAACCAGGGCAACATTCCCAGAGCCTCCCTAGCCCTCAAATGCTGCTGCGTCGATCTTCAGGAATCACGCTGTTTGGATAATTCTAAGGTAGGTGAGTGTGACCCGGCCCTTGGACATGCTGTGTCTTGATGTTTTCTTGGTTTAAAAGGGAATGAAACCAGCAAGGGTTATGCTTAGTTGTATGGAATACTGACATCTTCATGCTATTTCCCTGCTTCAGGCATTTGTGTTAACTGCACCAAGTGGTGCGGGCATTTGAGTTTGCATGCTTCTCTCTCTTTTTTTTTTTTAACATCTTTATTGGAGTATAATTGCTTTACAACGGTGTGTTAGTTTCTGCTTTATAAAAAAGTGAATCAGCTATACATATATCCCCATATCTCCTCCCTCTTGCATCTCCCTCCCACCCTCCCTATCCCACCCCTCTAGGTGGTCACAAAGCACCGAGCTAATCTCCCTGTACTATGAGTCTGCTTCTCACTAGCTATCTATTTTACATTTAGTAGCGTATATATATCCATGCCACTCTCTCACTTTGTCCCAGCTTACCCTTCCCCCTCCCCATGTCAAGTCCATTCTCTACATCTGGATCTTTATTCCTATCCTGCTCCTAGGTTCTTCAGAACCATGGTTTTTTTCTGTTTTTTGTTTTGTTTTTTTTAGATTCCATGTATATGTGTTAGCGTATGGTATTTGTTTTTCTCTTACTGACTTACTTCACTCTGTATGACAGACTCTAGGTCCATCCACTACAAATAACTCAGTTTTGTTCCTTTTTATGGCTGAGTAATATTCCATTGTATATATGTGCCACATCTTCTTTATCTATTCATCTGTCAATGCACACTTAGGTTGTTTCCATGTCCTGGCTATTGTAAATAGAGCTGCAATGAACATTGTGGTACATGACTCTTTTTGAATTATGATTTCCTCAGGGTATATGACCAGGAGTGGGATTGCTGTGTCATATGGTAGTTCTATTTTAGTGTTTTAAGGAACCTCCATACCGTTCTCCATAGTGGCTGTATCAATTTACATTCCCACCAAGAGTGCAAGAGGCTTCCCTTTTCTCCACACCCTCTCTACCATTTATTGTTTGTAGATTTTTTGATGATGGCCATTCTGAATGGTGTGAGGTGATACTTCATTGTAGTTTTGATTTGCATTTCTCTAATGATTAGTGATGTTGAGCATCCTTTCATTTGTTTGTTGGCAATCTGTATATCTTCTTTGGAGAAATGTCTGTTTAGGTCTTCTGCCCATTTTTGGATTGGGTTGTTTGTTTTTTGATATTGAGCTGCATGAGCTGCTTGTAAATTTTGGAGATTAATCCTTTGTCAGTTGCTTCATTTGCAAATATTTTCTCCCCTTCTGAGGGTTGTCTTTTCATCTTGTTTATGTTTTCCTTTGCTGTGCAAAAGCTTTTAAGTTCCATTAGGTCCCATTTGTTTATTGTTGTTTTTATTTCCATTTCTCTAGGAGGTGGGTCAGAAAGGATCTTGCTGTGATTTATGTTGTAGAGTGTTCTTCCTGTTTTCCTCTAAGAGTTTTATAGGGTCTGGCCTTACATTTAGGTCTTCAATCCATTTTGAGTTTATTTTTGTGTATGGTGTTAGGGAGTGTTCTAATTTCATTCTTTTACATGTAGCAGTCCAGTTTTCCCAGCACCACTTATTGAAGAGGCTGTCTTTTCTCCATTGTATATTCTTGCCTCCTTTATCAAAAATAAGGTGACCATATGTGCGTGGGTTTACCTCCGGGCTTTCTATCCTGTTCAATTGATCTATATTTCTGTTTTTGTGCCAGTACCATACCATCTTGATTACTGTAGCTTTGTAGTATAGTCTGAAGTCCGGGAACCTGATTCCTCCAGCTCCGTTTTTCTTGTGAAAGCCTCTTTTTAAGCATATAACTAATCGTATAGATTGGTATACTTTTCCAGCACACAGCTGGCTCTTTATCTTAAAATGCAAAAGTACCATGCATGTGTGGTGGGTTGAATGTTGTCCCCCCAAAACTCTGCACCCACCTAGAACCCTAGAATATGAGTTTATTTGGAACTGGGGTCTTTGCAGATGTACATAGTTAAGATGAGGTCATACCAGATTAGGGAGGCCCTATGTCCAATGATCTGGTTGGATATATGGGTGATATATGGCCCATATAACAATTATAAATAATAATAATAAAATTGGCTTGATGACATGTATTTATGCAGATGTACCCCAATGGACTTGGCATCAGATACCTAGAAGCTCCTGCCTAAGAGGAAAAGCACTCATTTTCTAAGAGCAGGGTGGTCCCCTCAGTACACCTTATGAGAAGAGAGAACACACGGACAGGAAAAGGGGGCATTGTGATGGGGGCAGAGATGATGTGATGTAGCTGCCGGCCAAGAACTCCAAGAACTTGTATGCAGTCACCAGAAACTGGGAGAGAGGCATGCGGCCATTTCTCCACCAGAGCCTCCAGAAGGAACCAACCCTGTCGACATCTGGACATTGAACTTACAGCCTCCTGAACTATGAGGCAATAAATCTCCCTTGTTTTAAGCCACCAAGTTTGTTGTATTTTGTTACAGTAGCCCTGAGAAACTAATAAAGGGTGTATGACGGAAAAACGTGCTTTCAATTTATATGGGGATAATTATACCTTTTCCTCGATTAAGAAGGGCCAGTTGGGCAGTTTAAATCCATTTCTTTATAGGACATTAGAAGAGAGAAAGCGAGTCAGGGTGCAGGGCTGTGCAAGAGTTAGGGGTGCGATGGAGTGGACTGCACTGACCTCCTTTCCTCTTGGCAGATGAGATCCGTGCAGGCAGGTACCGCTCACTCTTCCACCCGGAGCAGCTCGTCAGCGGAAAGGAGGATGCTGCAAATAACTACGCCCGTGGTCGCTACTCTGTGGGGCCAGAGATCCTCGATCTGGTGCTGGAGAGGCTCCGAAAGCTGGCAAGTGGCTCCTCTCTCCTTCCACGGGCAGTGCCTGTGTGCCTGTGATCCTGCGGGACCCGCCCAAGCAGCACTTTCTACCTACGCCTCCATCACCACCCAACCTCTCCGCTGGGAGCCTCCTGTGCATGCTCAAAGCTGGGCTGGTCCTGATGTGGGCACTGACTACCTTCCTTACTAGGCAGGGGAAAGAAGCCTTTGCACTTACTGTACAGCCCCCATCGACTATTTTGTTTTTCTTTTTATATTTATGAGGAAATATTTTATTTTATCTCCCCCCATTTTATTGAGGTATAATTGACCTATAACATTGTGTAAAGTTAAGGTGTACATCATGGTGATGTGACACAGGAATATATTGCCAAATGATCACCACAGTCAGGTTAGTTAATACATCCATCCCTCACATAATTACCTTTTTGTGTGTGGAGACGACAACATTTAAGATCTGTTCTCTTAGCAGCTTTCAAGTTTACAACACAGTGCTGTTAACTACAGTCACCATGCTGTACATTAGATCCCAATAACTTAATCATCTTATAACTGGAAGTTTATATGCTTTGAGCAGCATCTCCCACCCGACCCCAGTTCCTCACAACTACTATTCTACTCTCTGTTTCTATGAGTTTGGCTTTTTTCGATTCCACATATAAGTGAGATGATGCAGTACTTTTCTTTCTCTGTCTGACTTATTTCACTTTGCTTAACTGCCCACAAGCTCCATCCACGTTGTCACAAACAGCAGGGTTTCCTTCTTTTTAGTGACTAGCCCCCATCTACTCTTGCTTCTGCTGACTCATGGCATATCTTTTTATCAGAGACTTCCAAAGATCTCTAAAACTTGTATTTTCCAATAGTTACTAAGATCTGTAAAGTTAACAGGAGGCACATCCTACCTGGAGATCAGTTACTCTTTACTGACAGTTAATTCTTCCCTAAGGACCTGTGTCTGGAGAATCCTTTGTCTAGTAAAAATTTTGGTATTTGGCATAATCATTAGGGAATACAGTACCTTTTACACGAGCACCGTAGATTGGGTATGAAAATGAAAGGTACTTCATCTACTGGGGGGGGATTATATTACTTCAATATTTTGCTTGTCATTTTCTTTGTTTTTGATAAAGACCTTACTTTAGATCACATACAGATAAATTCATCAGGGGTAGCAAAAGACAGTTGAATATTTATGCTTTGCTTACAGTAAAACTCTAAGCACTTCCCCCACTCCAGAAGTAACTTCTCAAGTATGTTTCAAAGTAAATATGTTTGTGATGAGTTAGTGATGGTAAACCAGTTCTTTCTGAAAGTTTCTGTTTGTTTTGGGGTACTAGTTGTGTCCCACGGTTACCACTGCTTCTGGGTTTATTTGGCTGAATTCTTATGTCCCTTTTACTTTCCCTAGGCGGAACAGTGCAGTGGTCTTCAGGGATTTTTGATTTTCCGAAGCTTTGGAGGCGGCACTGGATCCGGATTTACGTCTCTCTTAATGGAGCAGCTCTCCAGAGACTACAGCACGAAGGCTAAACTGGAGTTTTCTGTCTACCCAACCCCCCGGATCTCCACGGCTATAGTGGAGCCTTACAACACCATCCTCACCACCCATCCCACCATAGAGCATGTGGACTGTACCTTCCTGGTGGATAACGAGGCCATCTATGACATATGCCATCGCAAACTTGACGTTGAACACCCCTCTTATGCCAGCATCAACAGGCTGCTGAGTCAGGCAGTATCTTCCATCACTACTTCCCTCCGGTTTGAGGGGCCCCTGAACGTGGACCTGATTGAATTCCAGACCAACCTCGTACCTTACCCTAGAATACACTTCCCCATGACCAGCTTCGCCCCCATCATCTCTGCGGACAACGCCCACCACGAGGAGCCCTCTGTGTCAGACATCACAGCTGCTTGCTTCGAGTCCTCCAACCAGCTGGTCAAGTGTGACTCTTGCCTGGGGAAGTACGTGGCCTGCTGCCTGCTCTACAGAGGGGATGTGGTCCCCAAGGACGTGAACACGGCAATTGCAGCCATGAAGACAAGGAACTCTGTCCAGTTTGTAGATTGGTGTCCAACTGGATTCAAGGTGGGCATCAATGGTCATCCCCCCCGGGCAGTGCCGGGAGGGGACCTGGCCGAGGTCCAGCGGGCTGTCTGTATGCTGAGCAACAGCACGGCGGTCGTGGAGGCCTGGGCCCGCCTGGGACACAAGTTCGACCTCATGTACGCCAAGAAGGCGTTTCTGCACTGGTACATTAGGGAAGGCATGGAGGAAGGCGAGTTTGTAGAAGCCAGGGAAGACTTGGCAGTCTTGGAGAAGGATTACGAGGAAGTGGAGCGAAGTTTCTGATGCAGATCTGACTGGTGACAATGAATGCTAAGCTTAAGTGTCACGCTTTACACTTAAAGGCTAGAGTTCCCTTGATGAGCAGAAAAAGGAAATTAAGTCAAGCGAGTCCCCGAGTTCCAATCAAATGGGTCCATATTAACAATGAGCCCACATTTCCTTGTCTGTTGGTGTCACTCAGCACTGCACCCTGTGAACCTTCTAAGATTTGGAGTCCTTTGAATTTCTGGGGCTCACCTTTTTTTTTTTTTTGGTCAGAATGGAAACCTGGCTTTCTTCTTTGCTTTTTCAACCAAGTGACTGTGAAACCCTAAAGTGAATGCTCTTCCTTTCCTGTTCCTGAGATGGAAAATAGCATGTAATGATTATTAATGTTATTTTCCCATATATATATTTTGTACATTGATTAAATAATGAATATTTTCAATATGAGTCTTTTCCTTCTTCCAAGGCCTTAAGGTCTCAGTTTGCTTTTTATACAGACGAACAAATAAACAAACAACAAGAATATTCTTGGGTTTTTCAGAAGTTTGAATCCATGTGTGCTGCAGGTCAGAAGGTGAAAGTGATTTCTTTCCGCTCCTCTGTCCTTGAGGACGTGTTCTGGAAGCATGGCCAGCAGAACCCTGCGTGGGAGCCATTTAAGATGTTGAGAAAAATTGCAGATTCTTGAGCTTCGTTATGGACTTGCTAAATGAGAAGCCCTGGGAATTGGAGGGAGGGTCATCTGAGGATTTAAGTTCAAAAACCACTTCATGGAATTAACTTTGGGTATTAAACTGACTCATGTTCAAACAGGTGATAATTTAAAATGGACAAAACAGCTATAAATGCATTAAAACGACTAGCTAGATTTTAAAGATCCATGATGTTTAGTCTACTAGTTGGAAGTAAGATAAGACACTGCAAAGGTGCTCGCTTGGGCTTAGGTGTTGCTCTCGAGCTGATTGTAGGTAGGTTTCAGGTGCCTCGTTCATCTACAGCGCTGACCTTTCAGCCTGGGCCCTCCAGTTATGCTCTCTTGGTCTCCACGTGGTCTGTGCTTTTGGTCCGGCTGGACAACTGAAGGTAACAGGCTCTAAAGCCTTGGCTGGAGGCCTAACGTTGTGGTTCTTGTTGTGAGATTTATCAAAGTGCAATGCTACCACCTTCTTTTTGCGTGTGCCACCTGGACCCGAGAACTGCCGCTCCATCTTTAACACTTTCCTGGTAGATGCTTTTACAAACCAAAATCACTGCGCTGAGATGTGGCCTTTAAGAGCTTCATTCCAACAATGTACCACTTTGCTTATTTTCAACTCACACTGCTGTCACCACGGAGGCTAATGACTGCAGTTTAGTGGAAGTATTTTTTAGACACTCTTCACCATGTTCACACGCATTCCTTTCAAGCTACACCGCTCACCCCTTCCCAGCACGTTTTTTTCTTTTCTTCCTCTCTCCTCTGCCTCTGCTCCTTCTCACTACTTTCTCTCTTCTTTCCTTCTGTGACCGTGGGGTGTAATTCCGACTTCAAACCCAGATCAGACGTCACCTGTTGCCTGTGGCCTCTTGGGAATATAGGGAGAGTGGAGATACACTATGAGGTTTCTCACTATATTGAAAATACTGTAGTAAATTCTCATTGATGATATATATTTTTTCATGTGAATATCCTACATAGTAGTCTGAACGTTTAGTAGGCTTTTACTAAGAAAAAATATTTTTATGTACATGTGTTATTCCTCTCTTTGGACACTGGAGGGCGCTAGTGAAATGCTTAAATAATTGCCGTTCGTATGTTTTTTTTTAGTGTTCTAGAGGGCACTTGCATATGTGTGTGTGTGGGGGGGCGTGCGCACATGTGTGAAAAGACATTTAGAAAACTCAAAAAAGAACATTTAGAAGTTTCCTTTTGTTTTTAAAAATTAATAAACTACTAAAATTAAGCTTAAAATCCTAAACATTTCTTAAATTTTTAAGTTCAGCTTGTAAATCTTATTATTTCTAAGTTTAGCAAAGTTAAATAATCACTTTTAAAGGGAATATGTTTGAATTTTTGGTGCCCTTTGCAATCTTAGATAAATGTTCAAATATTTTAGGTTGTATTTATAAATTTATTTTATTTTAAGAATTTTAATTGTCTGACAAATTTTCCCAAGTACTCTAATTCTTTTAGAATTTGAAAAAGAATATATACATGTATATGTATAACTGAATCACTATGCTGTACACCTGAAACTGTCACAACATTGTTAATCAACTATACTCCAGTATAAAATAAAAAGATAAAAAAATCTAATTCTTTTAAAATCGAACAAAGTAAACTATAAATGTGGTGATTAGTATTCCTATATGTTCCAGACTGTCTATAAACTAGTAAGATTTTTATTTAAGATCACAGGTGTAAATTATTTACTCAATTTACATATTTAAAATTGGAATTATCAGGCTGACTATGATTCTTTTAGGCCAAATACTCTTAAATATTATACATACTGCACTTTAAATGCTAATTATGCACAGATTCCTTGTCACAAGAACTTTAATAATCCTTATTTAATTAACTCATTCACCAATTATTTACTGAGTGCCTGTCATGTGTTCCTCATTATTCTGACCACCGGGGATAAACATTAAGCCCTCCCACCCCACCCCTCAAAAAATCCCTGCCCTCATGGTTTATATGGTAGTGAAGGTGGGGTGAAAGATAATAAACATGTTAAATAAGTAAGTTATATTGCATGTAAAAGGTGATGGGTACAATAGTGCACAAAGGAAATAATAGAGCCTGGTAAGGGGAAAGGAGGTTGCAATTTGAAATAGGGTGGTTACTAAAGGCCTCAGTGAGAAAGAGGCATTTGACAAGGAGTTGGAGGAAGTGACACAGGGAGAATGCAGATGCCTGGAGGAAGAACATACCTGGAAAACGGAACCTGCAAAGGAGACTCAGAAGGAGGGGCTATTGAGGAACGAGGGAAACAGAGTATGATGTCCTGAAAGCCAGGCTGGAAACAAAGTGTGTGCGGGGGGCAGGTGGTGGTTCAATGGGTCGAGTGATGCTTACAGATCAAGAGGCGTGAGGGCGGAGGCTTGACCACTGAATTCAGCAACGTAGGGGTTCTGGCTGACCTCCGTGAGCAGTTTCAGTGGAAGGATAGGGATGGACATCTGACTTCGAGAATGAGAGGTAAGTAGAGGGAACTTCCAAGGGAGCGCTGTCAAAGGGAGCAGAGGGATGGCCACCGCCCGGAAGGGGTCAAGGGCTTGTAGGCTGTCGTGTAGGTTTCTGTGCCGAACCAGGCAGCCGGTGGGGCGACACTGACGATGTGGGAGGAAGAAGGGCCAGTTGTTGGCTCAATATCATAAGCAGGCGAGAGGGGATGGGAAGCTGGTGCAGAGCACAGCGTGGCCCTCCACCAGGAGTGGCTGGGCGTGGGGGTTTCTAGCGTAGAAACAAGGGCAGAGTGCGTGAGTCCAGGTAGGTAGATGTGGGGTGGGATTGTGAAATTTTGCTTCTGAAGCATCCAATTTCCTTGGTGGAGTAGGAAGCAAGGTCACCAGCCGAGCCTGGATAGGGAGGATCTATGAGAGGTTTGAGGAAAGAAGAGGAGGGAGAGTCTAGGACAGTAGGCAAGTGAATGGTGTAGAGAGATGTGGCCTAATTGCTGAACAGCTTTAAGAGCCCATTTGAGGCATCTTGTCAGGATTTTAAAGTGAGATCAATCAGTGGTGTGTGTGTGTGTGTGTGTGTGTGTGTGTTAAGCTGTGTTCAGTTTCAAGGTGCAGGGGCAGTATGGTGGAGTGTTTGAATTTCTCAGGGTTTAATGAATTAGGCAAAGCAAAAGTGGAACAAGAGAATGACAGGTGTCTACAAAAAACAATGATAATGATTGACCACGGCGTTTAAACTGGTAAAGCGTGAAGAGATGTTATGAGCAGAAGGTGAGGGACAGTGAAAAGGTAGCAGGATCAACGGATTACTGGTCTCAGTGGGGCTGAAAGACCATTGGAGTTGGTGTCCTAGAGAAAGCGAGCTGGAGAGACAGGAGGGGCCGGTCCTACAGTGTATGATCTGTGAGGATGAAGTCTGGGGTGTGGCCATGGGATCGCGTGGCCGAGAGATGGTGTTGGACGGGGTCAGGGAGTAGACCTGAGACCCGGGATGTGGGGCAGGTCATCTTATGCATGTTAAAATCACCAATCGTCAGGGCAGGAGGGGTGTCAGAGAGGTTGGTGAGCTAAAATGATCAGGAACTGAGGCAGGCTGACCCAGGTTCTGGTAAAGAACAGTGTCAACAGGGTGGTTAGGCTGATTCGATCCTAAGACATGAGGTTCAAGCTGGGGGATGATGATTTAGGGAGGAAGGAGACAGGACTATCTCCTGGGGTTAAAGATGCTCGCCCCTTAAGAAAACACCATGTCATCCCATAGGCTTGGGGTTACCTTCCCAAGATAACTTTTTTGTCTTTTGCCTTCCCAGCTTGCCGAGGCTTCTAAGTGACGCTGACTAGGCTGTGACAGGATCTTGGCAGCTCTCATGGATGTGCTGAACCCTAGGCAACAGTCCATAACAGAAACTTCATTAATTAAAGGAAGAGGTGGGATCATTGTGTCCTATGCCTGAAACTAATATGACGGTGTATGTTGATTACACCTCAATAAAAATACATTTAAAAAAGAACGAAGTGTCCCATAGCGCACCCTTAGATTTGAGTCTAACTAACTAACCTAACCTAGTTTTCAAGTCTGATTCCATCTGTGGTTCTTACTAAGGTGGCTAGCTACACCATTTGATTAGGTTTTGTCTTTCTCTGGCTCTTAATATATAATCAATGTCTTTTAGTTTAATACTACATACGTTTGAACTCATGTACCTCCCATTTCTTGGAATTACATAAAATGTCTGATTGAATTCTGGATATCACTCGGCTTTCCCTGATTATTTGGTTACAGCTTCCAAAATTATTTCACTGCCATGAAGCCGGCACCGTTGTCAGCTGTTGGTATTTGTTTGCGGGGTTTCTTGTTGGGTAGAACATTTGGAGATCCTGTTATGCATGCACTTGTCTCCTTGGAGAAGGTTCACTTGGCGTTTGAGCCTCACTTTATTTTAAAAAGAGAGCTTAAACCCGTTTTTTCAAGAGAGCTCAACACAGTTCTCCCCCTTCCGGCCCCCCCCCCCCCCGCAAATGATTTTACAAAGTGAAATCGAGAGTGAATCTTGGTTTTACAAGGTGAACTCAAGGGTGGCAGATGGCAGCGGTAGTGATCTCTGGATGTGGCCTTCTCCCTTCTCACATGTTGATGTGACTGTGACGGGGTCCATTCTGGGGACTGGAGCTCGGACAGCAGAATGCTGGCCTCAGCAGGAGCCCCCGGCAGGAAACCTGTGCTTTCCCACTGTTCTTGGTGGGTCCAGCTTTGGCAAATACTCCTTAGTTTATTAAGCAGATGCTTCTGTTCACATTTAAATCACCTGTAAGGCTCTGAGGGCATTCTAAACACCAGATCCACCTGCTGAAGACATAATAAGCCCTAGTATCTGTGTGGGGCTTTCCCAGCTGCTCCCACGTTTGTGGTTCACTGGGGCTCGTGCTAGCCCTGTAAGGCAACAACGTGGTTCATGTTTTTATCCCCTTTGTACACGTGAAGGGCCAGCTCTGCATGGAGGGATGAGCAGAGGCTTTGTGGCCAGAGAGATCTGACTGTCACTTACCAGTCAGGAGACCTTGGACAGTTCCCTCACTTCTCTGGGCACCAATCTCTTGCTTCAGGTGCAAAGCTGAATCCTCTAGGATTCTGTTACATATGCCATTCCCCTTCCCCTGCCAGTAAACCTCACCACCTCAGATACATTTTAGCTTATACGTGATGGTGTATTTGCAAAAAGAGCAAGAGAAAATCTGGCATTTGCAATGATCTGTGCTTTCTTTTTTTTTAATCACCCTTTTGATTGGAGCTTTTGTGATATAGGTACCGTCATTCAAAACAAAGCAAAACAAAACCTTTTAAAGCTGCTTATCTAAGTCCGCTAGAGGCTGCTGTTATCAAGGCTTTGCTCACCTAGCCAAAGGTCCTGAGGAGACAGCTGTGAACTTGGGCGTGCTTGGGGGTACCAGCTGCAACTTTTAAGTTCTCCTAGCTTTCGGTTGTTCATGGAAATGTCACACCTGCTTGATTTTTTCCTTAGCCAAGCTAATCTCCTGCTTCGTGTCCTTTGCACCTTTGGCGTGAACAGAATATGCACTATTAAAGCAAAAATAAATATTAAATGCAAATTTTAAGAAATCTACAAAATGGAAAAAAAAATAGTTACTTTAAAATATACTCATGAGAACTCCATGAGGTCACATTCATAAAGAGATTTCATGGGACATCAGCACTGAGGCAAGTTAAAGGGTTTGCTCAGAGGCACATAAGAAGAGGAACCCAGACTCAAGGTAGGTATTCTGAGTCTCGGGCAGGATTCTTTCTGCTCTATCATGAGGGTTTTTTTCCCAGGATGGAAACAACGCTTGCATTTCGGTTTTTTGAACATTGGTTCTGTTAAGAGATGGGGTATTTTTCATTTCAAGTTTAGCTTAACATTTCAAAAAATGCAGTTTCGCTTTTGCCCATAATGTCCACCAGAAGCAGGATTGTTGAGTTAAAGGTAAAGTGAACTTGTGATTTTAATAAGTATTTCCAAACTGTCTCTCAGAGTTTATATTCCCGCCAGCCAGCAGTGGAGGAGGGTGGCTTTTCACCTCATCAATCACCGTGTGGGCCAATTGTCAAACAGGGACATTTGCCTATTTGATGGGTGACAAATTCTATGAGTACAGGTTTAATTTGTTTTCTTAGCAATGAAGTTTAGCATCTTTTCATACATTTAAGGATCATTTGTATTTGTGTGTGTGTGTGTGTGTGTGTGTGTATGATTTATTCATGTCCTTGCTTATTTTTGGGGGGGGATTGTTCTTTTCAGTTTTTAGTAGCTCTTTATATATTTGATCAGTAAGCCATCTGTGTTTTACATGAGTGGCAAACATTTTTCAAATCTGTCATTCATTTGTCTCTTTCTGTCTGGTGGTGATGGGGTTAGTTGCTGGTGTGTGTGTACGTGGTTTATTTTATCATGCGGAAGTTCCTTTTATGTATTCATGACTTGTCACCATGCAGAGGCTTTGCTGCCAGAGGCCATCAGAGTTCTTGCCGATGTCCATGTCTAGTGAACTTATACTCATATTAAACCTTCTCATCTTGCTCTGAATTCCTCATTTTTTTTTTACACTAATTGCTATCACGTTACCGTTCATCACTTATATACTCCCCAGTGGTATCTGCTTCTTTTCAAATTTTGCTTTTGTCTGTTCACTTAGACTGTTGAGGCATGGAGAGCAGAGGCCTTGCCTCCCACATCAATATCCCCCGCTGGGTCCAGCACTGGGCTGGACAGTGACCATGGGTTCAAGAAGCACCTGTTAAAGATTGGTAGCCCAATCCCTAGCAAGCATGGAGGAGCTGAGGATGTCTCCCATTAAACCCAGGGGCCCACTCGGTAGCAGATCCCAGGCTGTGTCCCTGGGTGGGACCAGGCCATGTAGATGGCTCTTGATCGAACGACAACCGGCACAGTCCTGCATCTTGGCCTTTCCCAAGCTCTTCTTCAGCACCCCTAAAACCTCCAGGAACCATTCCTGTCCTGGGAGAGTTGGAAATGGGCTCACATGTAACCTCCCTCACTAGCTGTCCCCTTTCCAAGCCCGGAGGCCTGAAAGCAGCCGGCTGAAGGAAGAGGAATTGAAACCAGCCAGGGGTTCAAGTAGCCATCGGTTTTAATGGGGGTGAGAGGGGAGGGGAGGGAATGCTGAGTGCCCTCATCTTCTGGCCTTGTCTGGGGAAGGTGGGTGTGTGGAGGGGAGAGAGGCTCTGCATGCCCTCTTCTCGGGCATTGGGTCATGAGGGAGCAGCATGGAGGGCAGGAGCGCATGACCTTTGCCTCTCATCGTGGGGAAGAGAGAGGAGATGCAGAATGTAGGTGGAGATATCAATGGCCTGGGATCTGTGAAGCGGATACTGCATTGGTGCGTGCATGTACAGAGGAGCAGGGAGCTGGGCCAGAGGCAGGAAGAAGCAGAGGGGTTGAGCAGTGAAGCAGCCTGCAAAACAGGGCAGATTCTTCCAATACGAACCAACCCTCCCCTCCACCCTGACCTCTGTCCCAGATGGGCCGCCCTGCTGCTGGCCTCTGCTTCTACTTCTTCCGCCCAATCTGGGCCATCAGGTGGGCGTTGGCAGCTGCCTTGGCTCGTAGGTTCTTGGCCTTGGCAATGTTGAAGAGGATGTTCATGATGTTAGTGGGGACATCGAGGGAGAGCGTGAACTTGGTGCGTTGGTCACTCTTGGCCTTGTCCTGGTACAGCCTCCGCCGGAGCTGCGCCTGGGACGGGTATTTGTGCCAGGTGCTTCTAGCCCCACCGCCACCCCCAGAGCCAGGGAAGGTCCTTTTCTCCTTGTCTTTCTCCTCCTCCTTCTCCTGGTCTTCTCCTGAGAGTGAGTCTTGGCTGGGCAGGGAAGGGAAGCTTCTCTTGCTCAGCAGGGGCGCATCCTCCAGCTGGCTCTTCTTGTTGAGGCAGCTGAAGATGGGCTCGGCTTTGTACAACTTTTGGGAGAGGCCTGTCCTGGGGGCCCCTAGGAGCAGCAGCAGTAGCAGCAGGAAGTGCGCTGGTATCAGCATCTCTCCCTGTAGCAGAAAAGAGCAATGTGGGAAGAGGGTGTGAAAGGGGGCTTAGGGCGCAGGAGGAAATGGATCAAATCCAGTAGGGCTTTGTTCATGTTCAACTTCACTGGTTGTCAAAGTGTGGTCTCTGGACCAGCAGCACCATGTGGAAATTTGTTAGAAATGCGAAGAATTCTCAGGTCTTGCTCAGAGCTAGTCAATCAAAAACTCTGGGGCCAGCAATCTGCACTTTCACAAGCCTGATGATGACTGATCCTTACTTTAAATAATCCAAATATATGAACTAGCTGCGTAGCATGCAGGGAAAGCAACACAGACTCTGCAATTAGTCAGGCGTAGGCTCAAATTCCAACTTGGTCCTTATTTGCCTGAGGGCGGTGGGCAGATTGGTTAACCTCTGAGAATGTCAATTTCCTCATCTGATAATTGGGGATAATAATAACTACCTCATAAAGGTTAAGTGAAAGATTAAATTAAAATGGAAAAGCTCCTGGTCTAACGAAATACTTAATGAAGACGGTTGGTTCATAACTATTTATATATAAATCATCTCCAGGTCCTATTACGATAAGATTCAGTACACACACAGCCATCTCAGAAGTGATCTGTCTATATCTATATATCTATAAATATACTATAAATTATATAAATAATATAATATAAATTATACCAATTATATCAATATAATATAAATATAGATATACAAATATGCCAGGTAATTGGATCCTGCAGACCAGTATCTTTGTTGGGTTGTGTTTTTGGCTTTTCCGTTTTTTCTATACACCATTTGCTCCATCCTAACCCAGACAGGCTCTCCTTGCCTTGAACTCATTCTAAGTCAGCAGTTCTCAAGCTTCAGAGTGTTTAGAATCATGTGAATGGATTGTTCAAACACCAGTTGCTGGGTCCCATTCCAAGCATTTCTGAATCAGTAGGTTTGGGGTGAGGCCTGAGAGTCTGCATTTCTAACACATCCCTAGACGATGCTGATGCTGTGGGTTCATGGACCACGCTTTGAGAACCACTTTCTCAGTGTTCCAATCCATCTCTGAGCTCCTTAGAATTGTGTGTCCAATTCCCTGAGAACATTTTACAGGGGTGTGTGTTGACTGTGGAAAAGTGGACTTTTTTTCCCTGTCAATATTGTGTCAATAACCAGACTTCCTGCTTTATCATTTACCGAGGAGCTCCTTAGTTGTTTTGCATAATAGTAGCATGAAATGTGGCTTAGCTTAGAATTAGCTGCCTCACACCTTGGAGGCATCTTAAAGCCTGGAAGAACTTTCAAAGGGCTTGTTAAGGCTGAAAAGATTTAAAAAACCAAAAACTAATTGACAAAGAAAGGGTTAACACAGGGTGGGGAAGTTGTTTTCTCTGTCATTCTATCCCTTTGTACCCCGCTCCTTTCACGGACCAGACTCAGCCCTGGCCTCCCACTAACTTGCTCAGCAATTAAATGCTCTGAGTGCCAGTATTTCCATCTTTGAGATCAGGGGATTGAGTTCCAGGCTCTTCCCTCTCTCTCTATCTCCTTGTTTAGTTTTGTTTAGCATTTGCAGCATAAAAGAACAGAAATGTCATATTCTCCTCACTAAAGTCTGATTCCTAAGCAAGTTTCTCCTCTTATGTTCTTTGGATTCTTTTGCCGTTACCCTAGTGCAACAACACAAAGGTTTAAGATCTCCCTCCTACCTGCTCTGAAAACAAGTGGTCCCCGCCTAGTTAGATTTAAGAGGTAAAGTTCTACATCTTTATTTTTATCATTTGGATACCTGAAACTGAGCCATGCTTTGGGGTTATTATAAGCAGTGCTTCTCTGAAGATACACACTTACTTCTGAGAGCTGTGACAGCCACGTCACCCCCTAGGATGAGAGGCACTGAGGAACCTGGGCTGGCCTGAAATTCAGAGCACCTGCAAGGGAGAGAGTGCTTGAAGGAAAAAAGTGAAGCGAGAAGGCAAATGTACAACTCTGTGGCTTCGCCCAGTGCCAGCCCCGTTTTCTAGCAGCGAGGAAGGCGGAGATAGTCCCCATGTTACCCAGCTCGTCTGCAAACACTGATAAGATGTTGAATTAGAAAACACTTTATAAAACGTAACTGCTGAACCTAGGGGGCATTAAAGCATTTCAAAAGGTATTATAGTAATGAGATGTGGACTCGTGGAAGCACTTATGTGTCACATATACACACACAGACTTCCAAGCAATTCACCCTCAAGTGAGCAGAGAGGGTTCACTCATGAAAGACCCTTCCCCCCAAGAGGGAAGAGCGGCCAGGAGAAAGTTGACATGTTACAGATAACACTTGTCATTGGCAGCATTCGCATTCATGGTCTTACTTCATTCATTCTCAGAAGAGGGGTGTGCATGTGTGTGTGTGTGTGTGCGTGTATGGGTGTGTGTTTGCTGGATTGCTATGTTAGAGGAGAACATTGCAGACAGGATTTCTCAGAAGACTTGGACATCAGATGGAGACAGCAAACATCCATCTTTATGGTCCCCCCCTTCACAGGTGGCACCTAATCATTACAGACATCTGTCCCCTCCCTCCACTGTCCCCAGTATAGCCAGGGGAAAAGGGTTCTAGGCTTTGAGGGCAGAGGACCTGGGCTGGGAAGCTCCCCTACCCTCAAATGCCTTCCATCAACCACTTAACCTCTCAGTTGTCGCATCCTAAAAAGGAGACATTACCTGCCTCACAGGTTCATCGAGAGAAAGAAAGGAGATGCCCTTGGTAACCAATAAATGCAAGCATTGTCCGGCTCGGGCGGGCAGCGGGGCATTGTACCCTGAAGTTTCTACCCCACGCCTTCCCCCATCCACTCCATTTGTAAACACGATTTTCATATTCACAACTAGACTCTGTTCAGAAAAATACATTTGTAAGAACACATTCTGCCTCCAGTCTATTACCTTTTGCAAAGCAGGTCTCTCTACCAACGAAGGGAGGATCATTTTGCCCCCCCTGAGAAACTTCCCCATGGTCCCTTTAGAGCCAACTTCTTATTTAAAACACAGACCTTGGCGTTCAGCACGGTGCCCCCAGGGGCGTTTGCAACTCTCATCTCTTACCCCATCCAGTCCCCAGCACCTCCTGGCTAATTTAGGGCAAATCAATTTATCCTTCATAAAGAAGTCCCCAACCAAAACCTTACCCGTGAGTGGACTTCCCTCCGGAGTGGAAAAGCGCAGTGAGATGTGCAGCAGCTTCAGGACCGGGGGATCTGCCCCAGGACCATCCCCCCGAACTTCTGTCTATGCTGGGGTCGCTGACTCCTTTTCTTGTATTGTTCGTAAGTGGGCCGTGATATTTCCTCTCTATGGAAACCACTCCACTCCCTCGTGTGTGTGTGTATATAAAAGTGACAGATCACGGGGTGGATCGTAAATCCAGACGCAGTGTCTACACTGGGATGCGATTCCGTTTAAAATACAACCAAAGCAGCTGTCCGCGTCATGGAGATGACAGGCTGCCGGCATCCTCGACCCCTCCTATCCACCTTCCCTCCCAGCCCTCCCATCACTTCCCCCTGCCCTCCCTGCCCTAGCAACTCGATTCACTGATAAAAAGGAAAAACACTCTGTTGAACTGAGAAGCAGCTTCTTTGAAGAGTTTTATTACTCACCTTAGTTCTCATTAACTTCAGCTTTCCCGCATCCCTGTCTCTACACCCCTCCTTTTGGAAACCTGGCACCAAGACCTGCTTGAAAGTAGAGAAGAAAGGTCCTCTGCTGTCCTGTGATTCTTGTGGGTTCTGACTTGCAGTGTTCTCTCTGGTTGCTTACAAGGCTCTAGATGTTTGCGTTCATCAAAGGGCACGCAGAGCGGGTAGACACCTACCTAGAGCTTTTGGTGGGAAATCACTGGAACTTTACCCATTTTTATTTATCTATTCATCCAATATCTTTAGAGCACCTGCTGTGTGCCAGGTCTTGCAGGACCCTCAGGAATTCAAAGTGAATTAAGACCCCCGTTCTTATAAGGCATCGGCAGTTTAGAGAGATATGTAAAAGCAGGATAATTTCTGTGTGGCAAATGCCATAGCACGGAAGGGAGCATCCCTGTCCTGGAGACTCGAGACAGGTAATGTACCAGAGCAGAGCAGAGGGACTGCAGACAGAAAAGAGGCCTGGGATGGAGAACGCAATGCAGAGAGGGACCTGCAGGAGGCAGGTGGGCAGGAGGTAGGGGCACTGCATGTGGCAGAGGCCGGGCTCACACTGGGAGGTACTATGAGTTGAATTTTACTCTAAATGTAATGGTGTAGGTGTAAGGGGATTTAGGCAGGTGACCCCCTTATTTCACAGCTGAGACTGTGAGAGAAGTGACTTGTGGGGATTACACAGGCGCTTGGTGACTGAGAATCCAGGTCTCAGGTGGGCCCAGATCTCTTTTCACATCCACCTTGAACCTCGGGCTTAACCATCATGAAGGGCCGTGCAAGACCACGTTCTCTCCAGGTCTCCAGGCCAGACCACAGCTCCCATCCTGGATGGGCACTTTTAGATCTTGAAATTCCTCTATGATGATGAAGAGGTGAGTGGACTTCTGGAATTATCAAAACTCTTCAGTGCTCACAGGTATCTGTGTGAAACACATGGAAAGCCCTTACCCAGAAGGACCCCAAGCTCTGGCAGCTTCAGCCTTCATTGTGGCTACATGGGGATTGGACCTCATTCGCGCTCCTTCTTTTGGAGCTGCCTGTCTCTCTGGCTGGCCTCCTCCTGAGGTTAGTGGCAGCATGGAACTAGGAGATCTAAATTCATTCTTTCGTATATTCTGGTCTTTGGGAGAAGGTTGTTGTTTTTGTTTGTTTGTTTTTTCCATTTCAGATCCTGAGGCAGTCATGGAGTTTGTGTAGGTTGAGGGGTAGAGAGATGGAAATCTGAGTTTCACTCCCTCTTCTGCCTTTCTGAGCTCTGACATGCCAGGAGGGCAGTCTTGTGAGGATACCAGACGCTGCTCCCCTCGAGCGGGGATCCTCAGCCTTGGCCCTCCTGATGTTTGGGGCCAGGTGATGTGGAGGGGCTGTCCTGATGTTCGGCAGCTTCCCTCTAGCTACTTGATGAAGTATCAGCCCTCCCCTGCCCAGCTGTGATGACCAGAAATGTCTCCAGATATGTCCCCTGGGGGCAAAATTGTTCCCTGCCCCTCTCCCACGCCATGAGAACCACTGCCCTAAGGTATGGGGTTTAGGAGGAGAGACAATGGACGTTGCCTTCTCTTTTTGTGATCTGCTCTGACTCCTCTCAACTTCCTAGGAAACCTCCCCACTTGACGTTGGAGCTCCATGGCACCAAACCGTCTTTGTGTCAGGGGCTGGTGGCTGTCTGCTGAGCCTGCCGGCCCGTGTCCAGACACAGATGGGCTCTTGTGTTCCCACTGGCCCATCCCAGGTCATCTTTGGGATTGGCTGATGGCTCCCAGGAGCTCTGAGGGTGTGAGCAGGCAGGCTCCGGAGGGGATGCTCACAGACCTGGGCAGTGGGGGAGGGTCCTAAAGGTACTTTTCTTAGAGAAGAAAACTTCAAGAAGCAGTCTGTTTGCTTTATAGCTTGAAAAGTACTTCAAGCTGCCTCTGAGGGAGGACTGGGGACAGCCTAGGAAAGAAAGAGGACGATTAGTGAGCAAAAATCGCCAGCGTTTTGGTTCATATAAATGACGATTTCCCTTCCCACCCTTCTCTGAAGTGCACACGAAGCATTCTGCTATGCCGGCCCATTTCTCTGGCCTTGGTGAGCCATTGGTATTGAAGCCGAATCCAGCCTCTGTACCCTGACACCGAATTAATTCTCAGAGCAGAGTTTTGTGTGAAGTAGAAAAGAATAGCTTTATTGTTTTGCCAGGCAAAGGGGGCCACAGCGGGCTGATGCCCTCAAAACTGTGTGTCCCAACCTGGAGGGGGTAGTGAGGAGTTTTATAGTAATGGTTCAAAGAGGGCGTGACCAGCTTGTGGACATTCTTCTGATTGGTTCGTGGTGAGGTAAGTGGGAGTCAGCATCATCGACCTTCTGGTTCCAACCGGTCTGGGGTCTACGTGCTTGTGGGCAGCACACAGTTAACTTCTCCCACCTGGTGGGGGCTTCAGTGTCTGCAAAACAGCTCAAAGGTATTGTTATGTGTATCCCTTGAGGGGGAACCCAGGACCCTGCCCCAAAGCTGCACTATTGTTTCTTGACTGCTCCTCCCCTGTCTCCCGGTCCCCTCCCTTCCCAGATTAGCATCTGTTTGAACCTGCCCGTTGGAACTCAGGGAAGGTCGTGGAGGCTGAATGAAGCCTATTTCCTGTTATCAAGAAATGGGGGACACAGAAAGGCTTTTGTGCCTAGGAGCCCCACAGGGCCCTGCTCGGTATCGGTATCTTCCATGAATTCATCTCTATGAATGAGGGACGTAAATACTCTGTAGAGAGTATGTGGAGGGCCCAGGTGGGGAGAAAATCTGCTCGGCTTCATATATAGATAGAAATGGCTCTTACTTATAAAGCTCATTTCACCAAAGTGCCCAAAGCACTTACACATAATAACAGAATTATTTTCTTAACATCTGAGCTAGGCAGTAAAAGAAAAAGGTAAGAAAAAGGAACTAGGGAATTGGAAGGACGCTTGATTTATAGGAGAGAGGCTTTACCTTGGTGTCAGGAGAAAGGGTTTTCACTTCTGCCTCAGTTTCTAGCTTGGTGACTGGATTGGGACGGTCACTTACATTCTCTGCTCCTGTTTCATAAAATGTAGATTAGTGTATCTTCCTATTTTTCTAAGGTCAGTGTCAAGATAGTATTTGTAAGAACTTGATAAAGTTTTACGTGGACACAGTATTATTCATCTTTATTTTTCAATTCTCCCCTTATTTCCCTTTTACTGATTTTTAGTTTACTTGACTCCTCAGTTTTCGGAGGGTGTGTGTTAATCTCCCATTGTGTTTGTGGGTTTGTCGATTTCTTTTGGTAAGTCTGTCCATTTTTGCTTTATATATTTGGAGTGTTGGGTACGTACAGATAGGCCCTTTTATCATTTTACTATAAACACTTTCATGCCAAATAAGGATTGCCTTGGAGTCTGCTTTGTCTGATATCACAATTGCTATTCCAGTTTTCTGTTGGTTAACATTTGCTTGGTGCATTTTTTCCAGTTTTTTTCTGTGTCAAAATTCTTTTGTAGATGATATATACTGAAATTTAAAAAATCCAATCTAGCAATCTCTGTATTAACAAGGCATTTGACACATTTGTACTAGTAGTGATCACTGATGTGACACATTTGTACTAATAATGATCACTGATGTGACACATTTGTACTAATAATGATTACTGATGTGACACATTTGTACTAATAATGATTACTGATGTATTTGGATTATTTTCTGCTGTTTTAGTGTGCTTTCTATTTGCTCTGTTTTTTTTTTCCTTTGCTTTATTCCTGTTTTTCCTTTTCTGTATTCTTCTAGATTGATTAATTCTTCATTTCATCTTTCCCTCTATTATTTTATAATACAAGCATTTAAAGCTACAATTTTTCCTCTAAGCACTGTTTCACAATATCCCACAACAAATGAACAGGGCTCCCTTTAACCTGCTGAAATTATTCTGGTCTGTTGGGTAGGGGAGACCCTTGCCTTGACTCACATTTTTCCCAACAGGCAGGACTGATTTAATGACTAATATTAGTACTTCTGCAATAATAGCGCACCCATTACACTGCACTCACGTTCAGTCCTTTCTGATATGGGTTCGCCAATGCTCTCTCCCATGGGCCTATCAGAAATCGGTTTCATTGGACTTTGCATCCACCTTGCAACCAGCAGCAGTGGAAACAGGTGGGGAAAGTTCCAGCCTGTCTCCATGTCCAGGTGTCCTGGCAAATCACAGACATTTTATGATCCTCTCTGATGGACTTTTGGTGGCTGATTGATTCCTAGAGCGAAGCTCCTGGGGGCCGCTGGTAAGAGGCAGCTGCCTCCTCAGGGCCACGTGAAACAGAGCATCAAAGCTCTCTGTCTCCCTCCAGGGAAGGGGGGACGTTGCCTTCTTGGGTAGCCTTGCAGGGCTGTCCCGTTGTCGCCTTCCCAAACATGGGCCCAATCAAAGCGTTCTGATTACCTGACGTGTGGACAAGGTGATCAATACCAACAGATCCACTTAGGGGATATGTTTTCTCTAGTGACAAGGTGACTTCTCCACAAAGCAGCAGACTGGGCAGCGTGCTCCCAGGCAGGGGGCCCAGGATGGCGAGCTCACCCGTGGTTCTGCACAGGGGCCGAGTCAGTAGTCATGTTGGCCAAGCAGCCCATATTCTTCCAAGGGCAATAAACTCTCCTCTGCCACCCCCAACCCTAAACGTGTTTTGGAACCTCTGTCTACATGCCTGCAGGTTAATCAGGTACTGCGCTCAATCAAGTCACCAATCAATCAATCAGAAATAAAGCCAGTATGTTCCTATCTGCTGTGAATTTTAATCCATTTCCCTTGTCAAGCCTAGGCTTTGAAGTTGGCTGTGGTCCATTCCTGCCTGTCTCTGTTTGTCTGTAAGCAGCTTGAGACTAAGATTTATGCCAGGAAAGGTACAACTAACACAACATCTGAAGTTTAGTAGAGACTCAACAAGGAAAGCTGTAGCTGCATACACACATACACACACACACACACACACACACACACACACACACACACAATTGCAATCAATTACATATACCTGAACAGATATTCTTTAGGTATTTTAAATGCCTTTGTTTCCATGAACTTTTCTAGAATCATAGAGTGTTTGGCCTAAAAGAGAGGTCATGCTCTAGTTCAATCACTTAGCTCAGGTCACACACAGGTTACCCTCATAGCTCAGGCCCCCGACACGAACATTCTCGAGGGTCATCTTCTTTTGCAAAGCTGGATGAGGCTGCATTTCTGACCATGAGGAGGGAACAGGACTTGGCCTTGAGAGTGAGGGATTGTTTCGGACATGGAGTCCCTAATTGAAGATCATATTATTGTAATGAAATTAAAATTAGAGATTATTAGAGATTTATTCAAAAAGACAAGTTGTAGGGAGTCAGACTGCATTGAGATTCCGTTTTATCTCTAATAATCAAGGAAGGGTGAAGAAGGTATGCGTGGGTCTCCACAGCTCGAGGCTGCGTTAGCAGGGAGTGGTACCTCTATAGTCGGCTTTTGAGAGTGTGAAGTCATACAATTAATTTCCATTATAGAAGCTGAAGGAGTAATTCAAATTTCAAGGAGTACGCTTATGTGTATATATATGTGTACAAGACAGGGAAAGTAGGGGGAGAATAAACAATGGATAAATCTGCAATTTTGGCCAGTAATTGTTAGGAAGTTAGGGAGAGAAGCTGCTATAAGCAGGTTCATCCCATGATGCCAGATCACTGGCCAAATGGGCAGGGTCCTCCACTATTGATGCTCTCTCTTGTTTTGTTCTACAAGTCAAAAAATAAACACCACTTTGCCACTTCTGCCTCCACCCAACAATGCCCCAGATTCCTTACTCCAAGTAAAAGGAGGATCATGAGTAGGATGAAAGGCAGCTGTCTTGATAAAGCTTTCCCCCTCTATTCTACTACTGTAGAAACATTCAATAAATTCAATCATCCCTCCAAATCAGGTTTATTGGAAACCTACTAAGGACAAGGAATATAAGTGCTAAGTACTTAGTACTAAGTATTATAGTAAGTACTAAGTATTACAGGAGTCTGCTGCTCAAGGTGTGGTCTTTGGACCCCCAGGCTCAGCATCCCTGGGAGCTTGTTAGAGATGCAAAATTTCCGATCTCATCCCAGACCTAATGAATCAAACTCTTCCTTTTAATAAGAGCCTCAGGGGAGAAGAGCAGCTATGGGAAGCACTAACAAATGGCTTTATTTTTATTAATTAATTAATTAGACCTTGCCGGGCTGCTTGCAGGACCACCAGGGAATTCCCACAAATAGCTTTATTACAGGAATATTTTTGTAGACATGTTTGAGGAATCAGGTGATTGAATGAGAAGAGAGCCTTGCAAGAAGACTAGAAATGATCAGCTTTTTAATCCTTTGTGGGACACAGCTTGACTTTACCCCAGGGAAAGCCGAGGGGAATAGTGTCACTTTGCTCCCATTAGGGTCTGTAGCTTTGGGAAGGACACCATGTTACCGTGGTGGGGGGCTGGAAGTAGATGAAATTAAAAGTACTGTTCAGTAAGACACCCCAGAAATAGCTCATTGGGCCTTGGGGGCAGTGTGGACAGTAGGTTCCATATTATCAGACCAGGGCATGAGAAATTGGACTTGTAACCTGAGAAAATGTGGGTACATGTATTTGTAGCCATAGCATAGATGTTATTTTATATTCTGCCCTTTCTTCCCCTCCCACTGCATTTTTGAACATTTAAAAATCTGCTTCTCTTTCTGCTCATCTGAGACTTACTTTCCCACCCACTCTGTGTCACAGGGACAATAACATCCCTACCCTCAATCTCACACTCTGTGTACCAGGTGGATGGCTCTCGGGGTTGCTCCAGTTCCCCTGTGGGAAAGGGAGGTCTGAACAGTCATCTTGGTGAGCAGCAGGCACCTTCTCAGGTCCCAGGGTTTGCAGAAACTATCGCTAATGTTGTACCGTACAGAAGGCAGAGAAGCCTGGGTTGAACTTGAGCTGCTAACGAGAACATCACTGCTCTGTGGAGTCTCCCTGCGGCAGCTCAGAGGTGAAAATGAGATCGTCCCAAACAATAATCTGTTGTTCATTCCAGCCAGCTAGTCCTTCTCTCCTAGGCTTATTTTCAAACATCCAAACTTTGTTATTGAAGAGATGGCTGGCTTCTCAGTGCTCTGCCGTGATGGTAACTCCACTATCCCCGTTGTAAAACAAGGGAGTTGCCCAAATAACCCTCTGTGCACTCTTTTTTGACCCCAACTTTTTTTCAAAAATTTTCTAGAAACGTAGAGATAACAGTGTGATGAACACAGGTATACCCTTTATCTAAATCAGCCAATTGTCAACATTGCGATTGCGCGTGTGCGCGCACGTGTGTGTGTGTCTTGTGTATGAAGAATCCAGGCCAGGTATCTTGTGGAATGCCCCACATTCTGGATTTGTCTGTTTCCTCATATTTAGATTCAGGTTAAACACTTTGGGCAAGAACATCACATTGACGGTGTTATGTACTTTTTATTGAATCATATCAAGAGTGTGTGTTACTGGTAGTGTTAATTTTGTCATGTAGTTAAGATGGTTTTCCTAGATCTCTCCTTTGTAGTCAATAAATAATCTGTGTTGATGTTTTGAGAGCATGTGAATATCCTTTTTCCCCCATACCCTTTCACCCAATGGTTTTTAGCATTTATTGACATTTGATTGAATAAATTATAACATTGGGGGTTGCAAACATTAACTTTCTAATTCCATAATCCTTCACATTTCTTGGCTAACATTCTTCTGCAGAGAAGAATTTCTCACCCCCAACTTTCCCCTTTCTTTCTCTCCCTCTCTTTTTCTGTTTTGTTTCTGAATAACACCACAGACACAGATTCTTTGTTAAAAAACTTCCATGTGTTAAAATCCATCACTATAATTTTTTAAAATTCTCAAATTAGTCAAAATTTGTCACATGGTGGGCCTTCAAGCTCCTATGTCCTTTGACATGTCCCTATTAGTTTTTTAAAAAATATATCCTTACTTTCTGGTAAAGCAAGATGTTCTAGGCTTACCTTGTAATTTCACTATCCAGCTGTCTGGGATCAAACATTGTTCCAAAGAACCCTGGTTCTTTTTAGTGGGAAGGTCATATAGAAACGGTATTTAGTGGGGATGCTTCTTGCTACTAGGGTATCATTGTTTCTAGGCCCTTTCTATAGGCAGAGCTAGGAAATGTATTTTAAGAAATAATGAGGCCTTCCCAAGTTGATCTATGGATTCAGTGCCATCCCAATCAAAATCCCAACAAAGCATTTTGTAGACATTAGAAAGCTGATAATAGAAATTTTGATAAATGATGTGTACCAAGAATACATAAACAGCACCTATGACTCAATAATAAAGACAACACCCAATAAAAATTGGCAAAAGCTTGAACAGACATTTCACAAAAGAAGATATCAAAATGGTAATGTGCAAATGGCAACATTGTTAGCAATATCAATCATCAGAAAAATGCAAATTAACACTGAATTGAGAAACTTCCAGTTTCTGCTTAGGATATAGGAATTTAATCTAAGAAAAAACAAGTACCCCTATCTTACTTTGGGCTGCTATAACAGGATACCACAGGTTGGATGGCTTATAAACAGCTAACATTTATTTTTCACAGTTCTGGAGTCTGGGAAATTCAAGATCAAGGTGCCAGCATGGTCATGCTCTCAATGAGCGTCCTCCTTCTGGTTCATAGCTGGCACCTTTGTCTTCCCACAGTGGAAGGGGCCAAGGAGCTCTCTGGGGTCTCTTTGATAAGGGCACTAATCCCATCATGGGGCTCCACCCTCATGACTGACGCACTTACCAAAGGCCCCACCTGCTAGTGCCATGAACTTTGGGGGTTAGGATTTCAACATATGAATTTTCGGGGGACACAAACATTCAGACCATAGCAACCTCCAAGGAGAGATGGTTGTAAGTTCTCCTCAAACCTCATTGGGTGGTCATGAGAAAGATTGGACAGAGTGAGACATGGAGAAAGCCTGTCTTATGGTGTAGACTTAGAAGAAGCCACCTTGGGAAAGATACAAAGTGCTGTCCAGATGCTTTGGTCCATCTCACCCACAGAACAAAAGCTCTCTACTCACAGGAGAGGGGAATATATGCTGGGCCCAGATCATTGGAAGCCCCCTACCAGTATGGGGGAGGCAGGATTGTTGAGCAATCCCATCCCTGACATCCAGGCAAAATTCTATTTGAAGGTAGAATATAATTAACTAAACCGTATATTGTAAAATCTAGGGTAACCACCAAAAACATTTTTTAAAAGGATAAATAATAAGGTAAGAGTGGAGATAAAATAAAATCATAAAAAATAGTCAATTCAAAAGAAGGCAGAAAAATAGTTTAAAAGAAATGGGGAAAAAATGGAAAAAATAGAAAATGGCTAGCAAAAATTAGATTTTAGTCTGACAATATCAATAATTATGTTACATATGATCAGTATAAACACATCATTTGACGAGTTTGTCAGGTATGATAAAAAAGCAAGACTCAACTACATTCTGTCTGAAAAGTACCTAGCTTAAATGTAAAGTCATGGATAAAAGAAAAGGATGAAAGAGATCAACTATGCAAACACTAATGAAAAGAAAGTGGGAGTAGATAGATTAGTATCAGAGAAAGCAGACTTAGAAGAAGAAATATTACCACAGATAAAGACGGAGGTTACATAATGGTAAAGGAGTCAAATCACCAGGAAGCTAGAATAATCCTAAATGTGTGTGTGTCTAATGACAGAGCTTCAAAATACATGTAGCAAAACCGATAGGACTGAAAAGCAAAATACATAAATCTACAATTACCGTTGGAGATTTTAACCCTTAGGTCAGTAATTGATAGAATAAGTAAAGAGGAAACTCATTACGAATTGGTGACTTGAACAATGGTCTCAACCCATTTGACCTAATTCACACTTAAAAAACATTCCACTTAACAGCAGAATACACATTCATTAAAACTGTACATGACTGAATCACCAAATACACCATATTCTGGGTCATAAAATAAGCCCTAATAAATTTAAAAAAGGAAATATTACGAAGTATGTTATTAGACTATAAAATAATTAAACTGGAAATTAATGACACAGAGATATCTGGAAAAATCCCCCAACTTTTGGAAATTGAACAAAAACAATTCTAGATAGTCCATTGATCAAAGAGGAAGCCCCAAGGAAAATAAAAAATATTTATAATTAAATGAAAACAAAAAAACCAATGTATTAAGAATTGTGGCATGTATTTAAAGCAGTGCATAGAGGAATTAAATGCTTATATTGGGAAAAGAGAAAGGTCTCAAATCAAAGATCTAAACTTTGTCCTAGAAAACGAAAAGCAAATTAGGTCCAAGGCAAGGAACTTAAGCAGTAAAAATAAGAGTATCTATCAATGAAATTGAGACTAGAAAAAGAGAGAAACAATGAAAATAAAAGCTGGTATTTTAGGCATAGCCAGATAAATAAGTAAATACTTTTTTTAAAAAGCTGGCATTTTAAAATATTTATTTATTTATTTATTTTTGGCTGCGTTGGGTCCTGGTTGCTCTGCGTAGGCTTTCTCTAGTTGCGGTGAGCGGGCTTCTCATCATGGTGGTTTCTCTTGTTTTGGAGCATGGGCTCTAGGCATGCAGGCTTCAGTAGTTGTGGCACGTGGGCTCAGTAGTTGTGGCTCACGGGCTCTAGAGCACAGGCTCAGTCGTTGTGGCGCATGGGCTTAGTTGTTCCGCAGCATGTGGTATCTTCCTGGACCAGGGCTCGAACCCGTGTCCCCTGCATTGGCAGGCGGATTCTTAACCACTGCAGCACCAGGGAAGTCCCCAAAGCTGGTATTTTTAAAGATCAACACAACTGATAAACCTCTAGCTAGGCTGACCATGAAAAAAGAGAGACGACCCAAATTACTGATATCAGGCATCCAAGAGGGACATCATTACTGACCTTCAGGATAGTAATGAATATTACAAACAGCTCTATGCCCATAAATTCAATGACTTAGAGAAAATGGAAAAAGGTGTTCTGTGTTCTTTGCATCTCTCAGTCACAATGCATAGTTCTTTGCTGAGTGCTAGGACAGGCATCTGGTTCCTTCGTCTCTTTCTTCATTCTGACTAATTGTCCATTAAAGCTTTGCATTCACTTGATTCTTTGGCTGTCACATGTCTCTGATGCCCTAACCTTTGCTAACACCCCTCCACTGAGTGTAATCTGAAGAGAATTAGATGTAAATGAGGAGAAATCTGTCCAGAAATGAATTTTCTTCAGAAATATTTGCAAAGGGGGAGTAGGTGGGAGCAACACTTAAATATCAGTAATAAATATGTTTCAGTTTTCAACAAAGGAAGTGCTTCAGAGATGCCCTGCTTCGCCATTTCAAAATTATAGGACTAGTTAATTGTTCCATTTGGAAGAGGAACATGTTGGGTTTGTAAAAATAGATTTTACATGATGAAGGAAATCTGAATTTTTGGTAAAGTCATTTGTGCACTTAAATATTTATTGAATGCCTATGGCCGTGAGGGACAGTCTGGACTTCGGGAGATTAAAGGTGCAGCAGGACAGTCATGATTCTTGCCTTCAAAGCAGCATCTCTCAGAGCAAATGATGAACTCATTTCCTGTTGAGAAGGGATAATTCCTATTCACCCTTCACTTCAAAGATTAAGTGTCAGGTTAGATGTCTAAGAACTGCCAGATCAAAGATTCTGTACTTTTATAATTTTAAAAGATACGATAATATTTGAAAAATATTGCCAGTTGTCCTCTATAATGACTGTAGCAATTTGCAGTCTTAATAGCAACATATGAGAATGCGAGTTAAGGTCTGTTGAATCTGAACCACCTGCCAGGTGGGCTGAAGTGGGCTGAGGGTGGGTAAAGAGGCAGTGGCCAGACGGTGGGATAACCCACTACTACAAGAGAGGAAGACCAGGGTTCTGTGAGGACATGCCGAGGGGCCTCGTCCAGTCTTGGGGTCCACCAAAAGATTCTTAGATGTCAAAGCTCACATTTGGTATGAGAGTTGAAGGATGAATAGGAATCACCCATTTCCAACAGGAAATAAGTTTCCGTTTACTCTGAGAGAAGTTGCTGTCTTGTTCAATCTCTAATGTAACTTTCTCCAAATCCCAGATGAAGATAAGATTTCCTGTCTGTCTGCGTACTTGGGGGGATTGTTTTCTCCCCCCCCTTCCTTGATCATGCACCTAAAAAGAAAGCACTTTTTTTTTTTTTTTTTTTTTTGCGGTACACAAGCCTCTCACTGTTGTGGCCTCTCCCGTTGCGGAGCACAGGCTCCGGACGCGCAGGCTCAGCGGCCATGGCTCACGGGCCCAGCCGCTCCGCGGCATGTGGGATCCTCCCAGACCGGGGCACGAACCCGTGTCCCCTGCATCGGCAGGAGGACTCTCAACCACTGTGCCACCAGGGAAGCCCAGAAAGCACTTTTAACAAATACATTCTTTATGATTGAGTTTCCTTCAAGCAAGACCTTTGATGGATTGTTTAATATCCTCCCCTAGCATCAGCTTCCAACAGACTGATGGAGAGCAGAAGAATTTTGTGAATACCAACGTAAAAAGACTGCTTCTAAATATGCTCCTTCAAGCCTTAACTCCAAAGCATATTACAGCCCTGACATCCTTAGAACGTTCAAGAACCTTTGCCCCTGTTTGGACTGTGCAGGAAGAAACATGAGCAAGCTGCCCTGAGGGTAATGAAGTAAGGACAAGACTGAGGGGAGAGAGAATTGCTGAGGCTCAGCTGGGCACAGACTGATCTATTGCTTCCTTAGTAGCTTCACTAAGAAATGTGAATGAGAATCTGGTTCAACAATATTCAGAATGCATTTTCTGGAACACAGTTTTGTACCAGGTTCTGTTTATGGGTCCACAGATACCAAAACAGAGGTGACAGAGCCACTCCACTGTCCTCCGTGACCCACACACCAATGAAGAAAATACAAATACCACAATGCAGTCTATGAGACATACCATTATTTTTTTTAAATGTTATAAAAATTGAGCAATTATGATGTGAGTTGGGTGTATGTCAGTGTCCTTATTAGGAAAGACAATACCTATTCCGTCTCCAACTAACCACTCAAGAAGGAGAAAGAAATATACTTACAAAGCCTAGGTGTATTGACAAAGTGGGTGAGTTATTCCTTTTCTCAAAGTTTCTCCCTCTCTGGACATTAAGAATTGCTGTTTCAGCAAGTGGTGCTGGGAAAGTTGGACAGTTGCATGTAAATCAATTAAGTTAGAACACACCCTCACATCATGCACAAATACACTCAGAATGGCTTAAAGACTTATACATAAGACATGACACCATAAAACTCCTAGAAGAGAGCATAGGCAAAACATTCTCTGACACAAATTGTACCAGTGTTTTAAGTCAGTCTCCCAAGGCAATAGAAATAAAAACAAAAATAAACAAATGGGACCTAATCAAACTTACAAGCTTTTGCACAGCAAAGGAAACCATAAAAAAAACCCAAAAAGACAATCTATGGAATGGGAGAAAATATTTGCAAATGATGTGACAGACAAGGGCTCAATCTCCAAAATATACAAAGAGCTTATACAACTCAACAACAAAAATCCCCATGAACAACCCAGTTGAAAAGTGGGCAGAAGACCTTAACAGACGTTTCTCCAAAGAAGACATACAGATGGGCAATAAGCATAGGAAAAGATGCTCAACATCACTAGTTATTAGAGAAATGCAAATCAAGACTACAGTGAGGTACCAATTCACACCAGTCAGAATGGCCATTATTAAAAAGTCTATAAATAGCAAATGCTGGAGAGGGTGTGGAGAAAAGCAAACCCTCTTGCACTGTTGGTGGGAATGTAAACTGATACAGCCACTATGGAGAACAGTATAGAGATTCCTCAGAAAACTAAAAATAGAATTATCATCTGGTCCAGCAATCCCACTCCTGGGAATATACCCAGAGAAAACTATAATTCAAAAACTACATGCAACCCTATGTTCATAGCAGCACTGTTCACAATAGCTAAAACATGGAAACAACCTAAAGATCCATCAACAGATGAATGGATAGAGAAGATGTGGTACATATATACAATGGACTATTACTCAGCCATAAAAAAGAACAAAATAATGCCATTTGCAGCAACATGGATGCAACTAGAGATTATCATACTGAGTGAAGTAAGTCAGAAAGAGAAAGACAAATACCATATAATATCACTTATATGTGCAATCTAAAACATGGCACAAATGAACCTATCTTCAAAACAGAAACAGAATCATAGACATAAAGAACAGACTTGTGGTTGCCAAGTGCGAGGCAGGGAGGGAGAAGGATGGATTGGGATTTGAGATTAGCAGATGCAAACTATTTCATTTAGAATAGATAAACAACAAGGTCCTAATGTATAGCACAGGGAACTATTTTCAATATCCTGTGATAAAATATAATGGAAAAGAATATAAAAAAAGAATGTATATAGGTGTATAACTGAGTCACTTTGCTGTACAGCAGAGATTGGCACTACTTTGTAAATCAACGATACTTCAATAAAAAAATAGAATTGCTGTTTCAATTGGGATGCTGGCATTTCCAATTCAATCAATGTTTTTGAGGACATACCATGTGAGAGGTTCTGCAAGGGACACAAAGATGAAAAGGGTTGGCACCTGTCCTCCAGGGCTTAAAGTGTGTGTGTGTGTGTGTGTGTGTGTGTGTGATTACAGACAAAAAATAGCTACCAGAAAAGCTATTGTAAACTGAGTACTTCCTATATGCCACGCACTACTCCAAGTTATTTTTAATCTCATTTAATCCTCTCAACAACGTGTAAGGTAGGTATTATTCTCAACTTACAGTTAAGTGACTTTCCCGGGGTCATGAAGCTAATAAGATAAGGATCACAAGAGAATTCCAAACAAAGTGATGTGGGGGCTCAGAGGACGAAATATCACATTCGAGTAAGAGGATATCCAAAGTTTTATCGTAGAGGGCGTTTATGCAAGGCCTGGACATTGGGGAAGAATTTTGAAAGACAAAGACTGTGGGTGTGAGGTGTGGGATGTATTCTTGGTGGAGGGAATATATGAGCAAAAGCCGAGGGTGTTCATGGAACAGCGTGACTGGTGGGTTAGGAGGTGTTGGGGTGCAGTGAGAGATGAGGCTGGAAAGTTGGGACCTTTTTTGGGAATGGCAGCTGCAATGTAGGGAACATTAATGGCTGAGTAGCAGACTTTGTGATGCAGTCTTAGCTGTGCTTTGAGGAGGACCCTGCTAGGATTAATACTGGAGACCAGGAATGTAGGAAGCAGTGAGACCCGTGAGGACCGCGCCCCAAGAATTTCATTAAAGGTAATAAGAGTCTTAACTAGGGCAGGGACTTTGGGAGTGGACGCCATTATGATTTTTAAGGTGAGCATCATGTGGGCTATTTGGTTTTAGGACTCCCAAGGAAGAAACTGTGACTATTTCCAGCAAGTAAACCCTGAGTATAAATACTTTAATGGATAATATGGTTCTACTAATTCATCTAGAAATTATATATGCTAATCCTTTCCAAGGAACGTTGCTTCCAAATAGCTCCAGTAGCCATCTGCTGATGCTTAAGGCAAAGCACAGGTGGTAACATCAGCCCTCAGCCCTTAGTCCCATGTGACAGGCCAGTAGCTCAGCCCCTTGCTCACAGGCTACAGCAGGCAGACCAGGGCCGATGCTGTACCTCCAGGTGCCGACGTCACTCAAGGAATTAATCACAGGGGACCATGCCAGGTCATACAGGGGTCCTTCTTTTGAGAGGTCAACTAAATGTGGTGGAAAAGTAACTTCCTCTACAAAAGTTTTCTGGAGGCTGGTCTTTTCTATCTTGATGCTCCCGTATCACCTTGTACGTACTCTCATGAGACCATTTATCACGTTTCACTGTTATTGTCTCTTTACCCAGCTCACTCCTCTATTATCTTGTGAGCTTCCCAAGGGCAGGGACTGTGCCCTATTTACCCCAGCACATTTATCCCAAAGCCCAGCAGTAAGGAGGTGAAGCCCTCAATGAGTGTTAACTGGATGAGGATGAGCGAATGTTAGAAGGAACACAACATCTTTGGGAACCAACTTTGATCAGAGACCAGGATCAGAGTGAGAGAAGCCTTGTGGAGGAGGGCAGACAGTGGGGGGAAAGTGTCAAGACCCCACGCGCATTGAGCCCATCCTCTCCTTCCTGTCGCCTAGAGCTTCTCCTATCCACCAGTCTTCTGTTCAAAGCTTGGAGGGTTTTCAGTTTGGTTTTTATCACAGAGATCATTTCCCTTTCAAAACCGGAGGGGTTTGGCAGGTTGAACGTGAAAACTATGCTTTTCACTGTGTTACAGCCAAACTCCTCCAGCCATAGTGGAAGGAAGCTTTTGACCTTCTTGGTGTGAAAATGAGGAAGGAGGTGAGTATTGGAGTGAGGACAGCAACAAGTAAAATCTGTGGGGTGCCCACCTTTCAATCTGGGAGGAGATATTGGGCAGAATTCATCTGACCAAATTTTGTTCTTGGGAGCAGGTAAAGTTTTGTTATCCTTATTTTACTGAAGATGTAATTGGACCCAAGGTTAAGAGGGTCCAACAGCTAGTAAGAATGCATGACTTCTAAGGCAAGACTCTTTTCTCAAACTCTCTGAAGCTACTTGAGCAATAAAGTAAAGAGATCACTTGAGCTTCCTCCAAGGAGTGAGTCAACTTCCCAGCTCTTTCACATTGACATAAGTGCCTTTCTTTTCTGGGCTCTGGAATAATCAGAAGTCATCTTAGATGTAGACACATCAGGTAGTTTGGGTTAAGGGAAGGGGGTATGGACCCCCCCACCCCCAGGGTAAAGCAACTTCCTGCTATCCCATCACCCTTCCATAGGAAGGCATTATACAGAACAGTGCTCTAGAGAAATGACATCCTTTTCTGAAAGTTCAATATCTTTTAACTTTGCTAAATACTCACTCATTCTATTTATTTTTGTTACAAACTCCATGGCAAACTCATTAGTAGCTTATTAGCCAGGACTGTTGGAGCTGAACTGATGCTAGTTAAGGAAAATTTGTTTGTGGAAGTTCAATCAGTGCTGGAAGTGACCCTTGTCTGGGCTAACGAGAGCTTGATAAATGTCACAGCAACAGTGACAAATGTCGGCAATCAGAGGCAATAAAACCTTTAATGAATTTCAATAATTCTGTCAAAAAAGGTTACATATTGGTCAGGGCTGGGATGAGCAGAAGGAGAATGTAGGAGTCAGAGAGTAATCTCATCAGGAATTCAATAAATTTGCCAGGTTTTGGAAAGGAAACAAACAGATCTTTTTTTTTTTAAGTTTTTAATTTAATTTATTTTTTTATACAGCAGGTTCTTATTGGTTATCCATTTTATACATATTAGTGTATATATGTCAACCCCAATCTCCCAATTCATCACACCACCACCCCCGCGGCCACTTTCCCCCCTTGGTGTCCATACATTTGTTCTCTACATCTGTCTCCATTTCTGCCCTGCAAACCGGTTCATCTGTACCATTTTTCTAGGTTCCACATATATGCGTTAATATACGATATTTGTTTTTCTCTTTCTCACTTCACTCTGTATGACAGTCTCTAGATCCATCCACGTCTCTACAAATGACCCAATTTTGTTCCTTTTTATGGTGGAAACAAACTGATCTTGAAGCCCAAACTTCAGGGCAATGGTAAATATATTAAAGGAATCTTGCTGTTAAATGTTAAAGAAGTATTGATATGTTAATTCTTGATAACGTTATCGTCTTGGGTTCCTTATAGAAATGATTGGTAAGTTTGGATTCACAGTGAAAGGGAAGAAAAAGAATGCTTTCCACTTGTAAAGCTCTTAATTCTGTTCTTAACCACTGCCCCTCTATGTGATTCCTAGGCATTTCAGTCCAGCGTGGTTTAGTCTGTTACTTAGAGGCACAATGGATGGATGACTAGGTGACTGGACCGTGCCATCTTTGAGGGCCCCATCTAGCCTCCAGTTTGGATGCTATAAAATGAGATCCAAGAACCTATAGAATGAGTGGACTTTGTCTTTGGCTCAGTGAGACTCCAAATAATTTCATACGAGTAATAAGGAGAAGCCCACAGTCACAGCCACCCTGCTTTATAAATACCTGCCCTTCCATCTTACCTGAAGAGGTCATACCTTCTCTTTAGGCTGACTGGTACCTTTGGAAAACTTCAAAGGCAGAATTTGTGAGACTCAGGCATTAAAATATATATGTTTTATATAAATTTACATACAGTAGAATTGACACGTGTGTGTGTGTGTGCGCGTGTGTGTGTGTGTGAGAGAGAGATGTTTCAGCTCTGCTCTCCAAATAGAAAAATTTCCATCATGTTTTACAGAACAGACACTTGAAGGCAACCTATCGGACAAAATAACTACTGCCAGAAAAAACTTGCATGCCTGGTGAGGAGTATCACCCAAACCCAGAGCAAAGCCCCTGCTGGATAATAAACATGATAGATAATCTGTCTCTATGTGCTCTTTGTCCTATATGGGAGAAGGGACAAGCATTCTGCATGTAATTTTCAGATCTATTTACTCTTGTATACGTACGTTCTTAAGAATGTTTTGTCAGCTCAATTTCCTCCGGTGCTGATGACTCCCACACTTATATATTCATATCTTCGGGTGCTACCTGTCTTCTAATTCAATTGTATACAGTCCTTCTCAGTCTTTTCTGCATCTCACATTTCACATGTACAAAACTGAGCTCTGATTTGTAAACCGCCCCCCTCCCCCCGCCCAAAATCAAACCTTCTCCCTGCAGCCTTCCCTGTCTGGATTAACGGCAATTTTATTTACTCGCTTGCTTAGGACAAAACTTTTGGCATCATACCTGACTATTCTATTTCCTCAGAGTTTGTTACAGCAAAAATAGAAATGAAGTTTTCCCTCTCCTGAGAACAAGGAAAATAAAGGGAACAGTGAACAGGCTAGAGAAGAAACATAAATTGGCCTGAGTTAATCAATCCTAGTTTTATTTGAACTGTTACTAATCTGTAGTGTCTGTAACTAGATTTGCCCTTCACGAAGCTAACCTGTCATCCCTAATTCTGTGTAATTTAGGTAATTTACTTCCTGCACCTGGTATTTGCTCTTTACTCTCCCTATAATTTCTTGTAGCAAATCTCTCTTTGTAGCTGTATTTCAGAAAGGAGGTCGCAGACCGATAACCCAGAGACACTAACGGACCCAATTACCGGGCTGCCAGACCCAATTACCGGGTTGCCGGACTCCAGTGGTGACTGTTTTGAAATAATGTAAGAAGAAGAATGCAAGACCTTCACCATTTTGATCCTTACCATTCACATTGGACTGCGATTTTCCCTATAAGAATCCCTGTAATTCCCCAGGAAGGGGGCGCACAGTTCTTGAGGCGCTAGCCTACCGTGTCTTCCCTTTGCCTGGCAAAGAAAATAAAAAGCCTCTATTTCTTATCTTCCAAATCTCTGTCTCCGCCTTATGCACAGGGAGCCAAGATTTGGCAACAGTATCACATCTGAGCTGTCAGCAAATCCTGTAGACTTGGTCTTTAAAATACATTTGGAATTAAAAAAAAAAAACTATCAACATAATTCATCACATGCACAGATTAAAGAATAAAATGATATGATTATCTCAATAGCTACAGGAAAAGCACTTAATAATACTTAACATATTTTTTGATTTAAAAAAACCTCTTCATTAAATTAAAAATAGAAAGGAATTTCTTTAACTGGATAAAGGGTATTAAAATCTATGAGTATCATCAACCTAAATGGAGAAATATTAGAAACGTTCTCTTTAAAATCAGGGGCACGGCCGTGGGATTTGTATGACCTCCCCAGAGCCTAGCCCCAGGGTGGACACAAACACAGCAGGTCTTCAATGAATAGCTGGCAAATAAATGAACAAATGAATTAATGAAGGAGATTAGTATAGAGATGTATCAAAGTCACCTTAGGTGAAGGGATAGAAGCTTCGTGAGTTCATTGAAAAGATGGGGGGCCGTTTCACGTAAGTGTGGGAAAGAAATTCCAGTCTGTTCCAAGAAGGTAAGTCAAGTGTGCTGAGCCTGCCCCCGCCAAGACTGACCCCTCCCCCAGTTCAGGTGCCAATCCCAAGTCCAGGTTGTCACCTGTGCTTCTGACCAACTGACTACAAATCTGGGTTCCCACAACCCCCTCCGAAGGTTTGATGATTTGCTATAACACTTCACAGATCTGAGAGAAAAACAGTGTACTCACTAGATTAGCAGATCATTATAAAAGGATACAACTCAGGAACAGCCAGACGGAAGAGATGCACAGGGTACGGCACAGGGGGAAGAGGCAGGTCCTCTCTGATGCTCCACCCCACCAGCACCTCCACATGTTCACCAACCTGGAAGCTCTCTGAACCCCTTCAGTTTAGGTTTTTTATGGAGGCAGCATTACATAGGCACGATTGATTGAATCATTGGCCATTGGTGGTCAACTCAACCTCCAGCTCCTCTCTCCTCCCCAGAGGTTGGGGGGTTGGGCTGAAAGTTCCAGCCCTCTAATCAGTGGCTGGTTCCCCTGGCAACCAGCCCCCAGCTTCGGGGGTTTTCCAAAAGTCACCTTATTAGCATAAACTCAGGTGTGGTCTTTGGCTCAATGAGGGCTTATTACGAATAACCAAAGGCACGCCTTTCACCTTTATGGCTCTTATCACTTAAGACATTCCAGGGGTTTTAAGAGCTCTGTGCCAAGAACTGGAGGAGAACCAAATATATATTTCTTCTTATAAATCACATATCATAATGACCAAAAAGAAAAAAAGAAAAGAAAAAAAACCCCTTCAGCTTTAATGGGATTGTCTCAGGAGGACTCCTGTTCTGAGTACTTCGTGACATTTGGTTCCCTCTACTGCTCTCATCGACTGACATGAGGCCTCAGGGTTCCCTGAAATAACATGCAAAGGCTGATCAGAGGGACAAATGATAGCAGTTATTATCATCTTAAACATCAAAGATGAATTAGATATAACACAGAGATATCAGTTTGCATGTAATTGGCAAACACCTCTACGCAAGTATATGGTGAGGCAGGAAGCCTTGAGTGTGAACAACCAGAACATGGTCCCTGCAGCAGGATTCTAAGCCAGTGGAAAGGATGGGTTAAGTAGATGGGCTGTAAGTTACATGGATCAAAGCCTTGTTAAGAGAGAAAGAGAGGGTTAGGGTCTAGTTCATGGTGCCTGCTATTTAAGATATATTTGTTGAGTGAAGTTGTTATTGTTAGCCATTTCATTTATAGGTTTACATTGTAGGCACAAAATTGTAGATTTACACAAGTCCATTTAATGGCAAGGAGAATCCTAATGGTCTAAATTGAGGACAGGCCCTAAATCAAATCCTATAAACTTACAAGAAGATAAAAGAAGCAGTAGAAGTTTGGGATCAGTGCCTCCGAACTCATCAGCAGGAATGGCAGCCCCGGGGTAGAGTTCTGGGGTGCCCTGTGTAATCAGCATATTTTAGGGATGTGTATGGGAGCAATTAGAGGTGACAGAGGTAATTAAAAGGTAAGGCACAGAGGTGGGAAGGTTGAGTCACAATCTAGTATGATTATATAGTGTTCAAAAATATGAACACAGAGCTGTCCAGACCAGTTTGGCTAAAATTTTCCATAAAAAAGTGCTATTATTATATCACCTTTAAACCATGATAATATTTGAAAAGATTAAATATTTGTCTCAAACTCACATAGAGCTACTTTCAGTTAGGTATCCTTTTAATATATTCCCACGTGAGTGAATACTTTTGCTATAATTTTAGAACACATATAACTTAGTTTGCTTCTGATTAATATTACATGGAAAGCACCTTGCTGTGTATCTATTGTCTTCATGGATTTTTTTCTTTTAAATGGCTGTAGAATATTCCCTGAAGTTGCTATACTTTATCTCTCCTCAGTTTGTGGGCCTTTTGTATTTAAAGATTTTTTCTCTCCTGTGACTGCCTTGGCACAAAGTAACTTTATGTTGATAGCTTTATTATTTTTTTTTCTTTCTGCTTTTGAAGTATTGGCTTGGGAGTAAATCCCCGACATTGGTTTTAGTGGTTCAAAGCATAACATTTTTTAAAAAAATTTATTTATTTCATTTATTTATTTTTGACTGTGTTGGATCTTCGTTGCTGCATGTGGGCTTTGCATGTGGACTTTCTCTAGTTGCGGTGAGCGGGGCTACTCTTTGTTGTGGTGCACGGGCATCTCATTGCCGTGGCTTCTCTTGTTGCCGAGCACAAGCTCTAGGCATGCAGGCTTCAGTAGTTGTGGTGCACAGGCTTAGTTGCTCTGCGGCATGTGGTATCTTCCAGGACCAGGGCTTGAACCCATGTCCCCTGCATTGGCAGGCGGATTATTAACCACTGTGCCACCAGGGAAGCCCCTTATTTTTTTATTTTTATTTTTGGCTGCGTTGGGTCTTTGTTTCTGCATTCAGGCTTTCTCTAGTTTTGTCGAGCGGGGCCTACTCTTTGTTGCAGTGCGCAGGCTTCTCATTGCAGTGGCTTCTCTTGTTGCAGAACACGGGCTCTAGTCTCGCGGGCTTCAGTACTCGTGGCACGCGGGCTCAGTAGTGGCACACGAGCTCTAGAGCGCAGGCTCAGTAGTTGTGGCGTATGGGCTTAGTTGCTCCACGGCATGTGGAATCTTCCTGACCCAGGGCTGGAACCTGTGTTCCCTGCATTGGCAGGCAGATTCTTAACCACTGTGCCGCCAGGGAAGCCCCTCAAAGTATAACATTTTGATGCTTGCAGTGGCATGTACATTCTGCGTGTACCACTAACTCCCCAAGGAAATCTGACCTTTACGACTGAGTTTTTTCCCTCATATTCACCAACATGCGCTTTGTACTTTAGTGGGACAGTCTCCCCATTGATCCCAACTCCTGCCGCATTCACTGTCCTGAAACGTATTCCTGCTTCTAAGGCTTTGATCACCCCGTTCTGCCCACACTTCCCAAACAATGGACTTGCTGCTCATCTCTGCTCAAAGAATCTGAAAAAGAACAGATATAGGTATATGTATAACTGAATCACTTTGCTGTACGTCTGAAACTAACACAACATTGTAAATCAATTACACTCCAATATAAAATAAACATAAAAAAATGAACAGCCTTCCTCCTTATTCTAACACACTAGTGTTCTCTATTGTGTATCTAGCCTTTGTCATGCAAATCATCCCATCATTCTTTTCTAATGATCTTATATGTACTAATTTTTTTTCTTTTTTTTTAAATAAATAAATTTATTTATTTATTTTTGGCTGCCTTGGGTTGTCGTTGCTGTGCGTGGGCTTTCTCTAGTTGCATCGAGCGGGGGCTACTCTTCATTGTGGTGCATGGGCTTCTCATTGCGGTGGCTTCTCTTGTTGTGGAGCACGGGCTCTAGGCGCACAGGCTTCAGTAGTTGTGGCTCACGGGATCTAGAGCGCAGGCTCAGTAGTTGTGGTGCACAGGCTTAGTTGCTCCAAGGCATGTGGGATCTTCCCAGACCAGGGATCAAACCTGTGTCCCCTGCATTGGCAGGTAGATTCTTAACTACTGCGCCACCAGGGAAGCCCTGTACTAGTCTTATTCTCCTCAATTTTAAGACTTTTAGCTCCTCCAACTTCAGTCACTTTGAGAGCAAATGTTGTGAGTTATATATTTCTATATGCTGATTGTTTCTGTCGTCAGTAGTACGGGGCCCACTTTTGAAAGCAAATACTTTCTGATCCTCAGTAAGTAGTTTTTACTTATAAGCTATTTCTTCCAATAGTCCTTTGAGTTATTCTTTCGAAATCTTGTAATAGGCTCCTTTACTATTATTATTAGCAGATAGTAGGGAAGGGAGTGTGACTTTGGGGGGTGTGGCTTAACTGCTCCCAAGGGGATGAAATGCACAGAAGTTGGCAATAAAAAGAGAAAAATGTCAAGGAACATATAAATAAGAGGAAATTTATTCAAACATTGGACATATGTTGTTGAATATTAGCAGTTACTGACTGCACAAATAGTGTTATGTAACACCCAAAAAACTCAGTTGGCTTAAAATCATAACCATATTCAGCTCACAATGCTGTGGATCAGCCCTTTAGGCTGGTGGTTCTTCTGGTCCCGACTGGGCTCAGGTACAGGTCTGGAGGTCAGCTGACTGTTGGCCGGGCCACTTAGCTCACAGCTACATATCTCTCCTAACTTTCCAGTATATCCTCACGTGAGATCCTATCTGAGCCGTGGAGTTTGGCCAAAATGTGGATGGAAGTGGCCAGAGGGAGGTGGAGAGAGCACCTGAGGTGTAAAGGAAAGACCTCGGAGTGTCCCATGGCCATCGGAGTGTTCAGAATCTCACCGGTTAGCTACAGTTGGAGTTGGAGGAATTGGGAGGTGGGAAAAACTGGGATTCAACAGTCAAACTGTAACAGGGAAGAGCCAACTCTGACTACATGTTGGATCTGTTCCTTTTACTTTAACCTTTGCTTGCTGTTGCTTTTGTTCACTAAAAGGATACTGTCTATACACAATGGCCTGCCTCAGGGAAGCCTGCCCCTCTGCCTGAATGTTAAACCAAAGTGCCTTTGTTCAGGGAAGCATCCCGCCCCTGTCCACCTGTGGATGGCTGCAAGAAAGAAGAAATTAACACATCCCCTCCCTGGGGCTGGCCATTCCAGGGGACTTTTGCAAAACTCATGGCCTTTTACTTTACTTCCTCATCTCCTCCCCCTCTCTGTTCTATAAAAGAAACTGGCATCCAAACCCCCATAAGATGGTTTTCTGGAGACATTGGTCTGCCATCTTCTCGGTCTGCCGGCTTTCTGAATAAAGTCGTATTCTTTGCCTCAACACCTCGTCTCCGATTCATTGGCCTGTAGCGAGGCGAACAGAGCAAACTTGGACTCGGTAACAAAACTGGGAAGATATCAGTGTCAGGGAGAGGAGAGAGATGGGGAGGGGGTTGGGGGCTGAAACCTCAGCCAAAGGAGCTGGGAGATGTGCTGGAGCTGATGGGGCTGGGGGAGAAGGGGGACCACCGCACACAGGGAGCTGAGAGGCTGTGCTCACTGAAAATCCATCCATCTCAGCGTCGTCATGGGTCTGGGGAAGGCAGGCATCAAGCTCCCGGTGGGACTGTGGTGCCGAAGCAAGGCAGGAAGGAAGGCAGGTCCTGACACAGGTCTCGCTCTCCATCTGGGATGACTGGACAGACTTACATTTCAGGTTTTCTCTACTCCCTACCTTCTCTCCTGTCAGACAAAGATCTCAACTGTATTAAGCCCAGCACCATGACTGATCTGTGTTCTCCACATTTGGAAATCAAATTAGAGTTAAATCTAATCACCGAGGAATCAGTCATGGTCTGTGCTGGGCAGTTCCATCACCTCCAGTGGGGGAAGGAGGTGGTACTGATTTCATGCACCTGGAAAAGGGACAACACCTCCGTTGGAAGGATTTATAAGAGATTAAAAGAGAGTGAGGATGCAGTCCTGGGACGACGTCTTCCCACCCACACGAGGTTCACAAGCAATGCTGTGTTCAGTCCCTGTGAGGACCCGTGTCTCTGTTCTGTGTCCTCATCATAGGAGACCCAAGAGCAGTCAGGGCACGCTGCTGGCATAACTTTAGGAGCAGAGCTCAAAATTATCCCTCCCATGGGACGATCGTGGTGTCCGGAATCAAACCATTACAGATTTCCTGCTCTGAGGCTTGAAGATACCGTGAAAAGAGTATTTCCTCCGAATGTCACCGGTGCGGTGGGGTGGGGGTGGGGGGGGCGGGGAGCGGGGAGCGGGATGGGGGACGCTTTGCGATGGGACAAAGCCTTTTTGGGAGAAGGAAGAGGAGCTAAAAGTCAACTCAAGACGAACCAGATCAGCTTCACAACCTTGTCCAGGAGTAGCTCTAATTCCAAACACTGCCTGGATTATTTTCTTCTAAAGTTGGTGTTTTGGGCAATAAGAAGAGTAAGCTGCTAGGCTGTTGGAGTCTCCGGTCTATGGAAGCTCACACGCTAAGACTTAGAAGAAATTCCCTTCTTTGCTAATTTTGAACGTCTTTCTTCATGGTTTTCTTTCAACTCTATTAAAAATATGTAAGCTTCATGCAGTAGGAGTCATGGCCGTCTTATTGGCACTGTAACCCTGGCACAGACACCCAATAAATATGTGAGCAAGATGTGTGAACCGTCGTGTTTTTCAGCCTGTAACACCTCCAAGGGAAGCGAGTTCCAAAGATTGGCTGCCCACCATGGAAAGTAACACTTTCTTTGCTTTGTTCTTAAAAACAAAATTGGTATTTCAGGTTCAGAAGAATAGGTGATCAGATTGTAAGTGGTTTTCAATTTCTCCCTTTCCTGTTTTTTAAAAAATTGTTTTTTGTTTAAAGCAGTGAGACTATTTTAACAAGTGCTAATTTACTTAGAACTTTAATACGTAAAACATATATAGGACCAGTTCATTAACTGGTTCATTAACTCCACAAGGCAGCTTAGATAGTGTCAGAATCCCGACGCCTCTGGGAATATGAAAACCGCGGGACCTTCCAACTCCAGCATTCTCTGTATGAGTATATGTCACAAACACCCTGTACGTGTCTAAAGGAGTTGAATTCATATTCTCCTTCTTTCATCCATTTTAGAATTTTATACTCATCATTGTTAGGAAATGCTCTTTAAGAAAAAAAAAAAAAACTAAGCACATTTTTTTTTTAAATGCTTCATCTCTATTTAGAAGAGAGAGTTATATGACTCCAAAGTGACTTGAAATTCAGTTACCTCCTTTCAAAATCTGGCCATAGTCTTTTTTGTTTACAGTCAAATAAAAAAGTGAAGACGGCTTCCCTGATGGTGCAGTGGTTGAGAGTCCGCCTGCTGATGCGGGGGACACGGGTTCGCGCCCTGGTCCGGGAGGATCCCACATGCGGCAGAGCGGCTGGGCCCATGAGCGATGGCCGCTGGGCCTGCGCGTCCGGAGCCTGCGCGTCCAGAGCCTGTGCTCCGCAACGGGAGAGGCCACAGAGTGAGAGGCCCGCATACCGCAAAGAAAAAAAAAAAGTGAAGAGACATAAAGTTCTTGGTTGTTTTATCTGATCATTTACCTGATATGACCAGGTTTTTGGAATGGTTAGAAATAAAACACTTTTTAAGAATCAGTGTTTTTTCCTCCTGAAAACAAAACAAAAAAATACCCTTTTTAAGAGCAGCTTTAGGGTCACAGAAAAATTAGGGGAAAGTACAGAGATTTCCCATTCACCCCCTGCCCACCATGTGAACAGACTCCCCCAGTATCAACATCCTCCACCAGAGGGTACATTGCTACAATCAATGAACCTAGGTTGACACATCATCATCACCTAAAATCCATAGTTTACATTAGGGGTCACTCGTATCCTGTGGGTTGTGTATTCTGTGGGTTTGGACAAATATATAATGACATCTATCCATCCTTATGATAGCAAACGTTCTTGTCTCAATGCTCTAACATTCTTCTCCTCCACCTGTTCATCCCTCCCTTTCTCTAACCCCTGTCACTCACCAATCGTTTTACTGTCTCCATAGTTTTACCTTTTCCAGGATGTTATATAATTGGAATCACACAGTCTGTAGCCTTTTCAGATTGACCTCTTTTACTTAGGAACATGCATTTAAGCTTCCTCTATGTCTTTCATGGCTTGATAGCTTATTTCTTTTTAGTCATGAATAACGTTCCGTTGTCTGGATGGACCACAGTTTATTTGTCCATTCACCCTCTGAAGGACATCATGGTTGCTTCCAGTTTTGGCAGTTGTGAATAAAGCCGCTATAAATATCAGTGTAGGTTTTTGCGTGGACATAAGTTTTCAGTTCATTTGGGCCAATACCAAGGAGTGTGACTGCATAAGAGTATGTTTAGTTTTGTAAGAAACTGCTAGGCAGTCTTCCAAAGTGAAGCTTTCAGGAGGTTACTTTTTGTTGTTGCCTCTGAATCTCACTGCTTCACCCAATAAGCAAACATTTTAGAAGCAAACAGACCTGAGCTCAAATCCCATTTCTCTCATTTATTAGCTTGCCTTGGGCATGTTACCTTCTCTAAGCTTCTGTTTCTCCATTTTTATGATGGAGAAAACGGTATCAGTCGTATTTGGCAGGATTTCGGTGATGATTAAATGCGGGTGTGTATACATAGAGTGACTTACGCATGGTAGGTAAGTGGGAGCTATCCTTCCTTCCCCTCAGAATAACCAAGAGACACGGTGCTTTCCTCCAGGGCTCAATCTCTAAGCTTGCTGGGGAAAAGGGGGTGTTACCATTTCAGAGCCGTCCATCCGCAGGGTATGGGGCAACCTCACAAAGCATCCACGCATGGAGGTGCAGAATATGACCCATTCAGAGCCTCGCTTTAGACCTTTAGGTAAAAGCACTTTTATTCTCCTCTCCCCTACACCCACCCCTTGCAAGGAGCTACTGGTTCCCTGCAATAATTTAATTTCTCTCCCCAAATCTCATCCCAACATCTAGGTTTTATGAAATAATTTTATGTTATTAGAATTTTCCTTATAATCTGTCTCTTCTGGTACAAAGGTTCTTATTTATACATTCTCAGAGACTCTATTCTCACCATTAATATTTAATTGTATATTGTAAGGCCTGCTGGCCCTGTTTTCTCTCCTCTCCATCTTCCCCCATTTCGAAATCTTTCTCTTTGGTTCATGGATTGTTTAGCTAGCTTTTTTTTTTTTTTTTACATAGGACTCAGGGATAATATTCTCTCTGTTTGAGTCTATCATTAAATATCTTTCTTTTATCTCAATAGGAAATGGTATGTTGGCTGCTTAGTGGGTTCTTGGGTGGCAATCTCTTTCTAGAAGGTCTGTAGATGTTCTTTACTGTCTTCTCCCCCAACGTGCCTTATTAAGGGGTCTTATTAAGATGTGGATCTGAATCTAGGGGTCTTATTAAGGGGGGTCTTATTAAGATGTGGATCTGAATCCAGAAGGACTGGGCTGGGGCCTGAGACTCTGCATTTCTATGACCCTCCCAGTCGACACAACAGCTGCCAGTCAGTGGATCACACTTTCTGCAGCAAAGTTCCAGGTAATTATGTAGCAGACAAGAAGTCCCAGATAAGTTGGATTCCCCCCCCTGCCCTGGCCCCCTTTATGGGTAACTGATTCTTTTCCCAGGACGTTTGCAAATTTCTCCCTTGATCATGATAATCCAGAACTTCATTAGGACATGCTCACTTATGTGCCCTTTCTCATCAATCTAAACTAGGATTCAGCGAGCCCATTAAAACGTAGACCCAAGTGTTTCTTCAACTCATGGACATTTTCCTTCTATGACTGTAGTCGACCCTCATTATTTACTGAGTGTGTATTTGTGAATTTTCCTAAATGCTCACATTATTTCTAACCCCAGAATCAATACTTGTGGAGTTTTTGTGTGCTGGGTGGTAGATCCTGAGTCGCCCCGAGCGCACCTTCCCAGCTGAGGTTGGACCAGATGACAGTCTGCCTTCTCACACTACCTGCACGTGTGCTTTTCACAGTCTACTTTGTGCCACATTTTTAGGTTTTCTGCTTTTTCTGGGTGATTTTGCTGTTCAAAATGGCCTCAGGCATAGTGCTGAAGTGTTACCTAGTATTCCTAAGTGCGAGAGGATGACATGTGTCTTATGGAGATAATACATGAGTTAAAATTTCATTCAGTAATGACACAGCACTGTGGGTCATGAGTCCAATGTTAACGACTTAACAACTTATATTAAATTAAATGAGGTTTCCTTAAATAGAAGCACACGTAAAGCAAGGTTATGTACTGGTTAATTGATGAGAATGTTATGACCAGAGGCTGGCAGGAACATAATCCAGTATTTCCCCAAGAAGTGATGGTTCAGTATTCACTAATTCAGTGTTCACAGCAACTTTATCAAACGTTGCCATAAATAATGAGAATCAGTGGTATTTAAAAATGTTTGTCTTTTCTCTATCCGTTTCTGAGATCTAATACCATTTGATCAAAATGTATTATCCTCCTTACATATTGTTGGGTTCAATTAGCTATTTTGTTGATGATTTTTATATCTATGTTTATGAGGGATATTACCCTGTACTTTCCTTTTTTGGTGATATCTTTGTGTGGCTTTGGTATCAGGGTAATAAGATTTTTAATTACAAATTCAATTTCATTAATAAATACAGGGCTAGGGCTTCCCTGGTGCTGCAGTGGTTAAGAATCTGCCTGCCAATGCAGGGAACATGGGTTCGAGCCCTGGTCCGGGAAGATCCCACATGCCACGGAGCAACTAAGCCCGTGTACCACAACTACTGAGCCTGCACTCTAGAGCCTGTGAGCCACAACTACTGAGCCTGTGTGCCTAGAGCCTGTGCTCCGCAACAAGAGAAGCCACCGCAGTGAGAAGCCCGCACACCGCGATGAAGAGTAGCCCCTGCTCGCCGCAACTAGAGAAAGCCCGTGCACAGCAACAAAGATCCAACACAGCCAAAATAAAATAAAATAAAATAAAATAAATAAATTAAAAAAAATAAATACAGGGCTAGTCCTATTAACTATTTTTTTCTTGAGGGAGTTCATAGTGGCTTTCTCAACTATTGTTTTCTCAAGCTATATTTTTTTCTTGAAAGCTCAATTTTTATTCTTGGCAACAAAATCTGTTAGTTGTCTTCCTTGCAAGGAGAAAATGTCTGCTATTTACCTGTGTTTGAGTAACCAGCTGGAGTTTGTCTGTCTGGCAGTTGTTCTTTTTTTTTTTGCGGTACGCGGGCCTCTCAGTGTTGTGGGCTCTCCCGTGGCTGTGGCTCCGGACGCACAGGCTCAGCGGCCATGGTTCACGGGCCCAGCCGCTCTGTGGCATGTGGGATCCTCCCACATGAACCTGTGTCCCCTGCATCGGCAGGCGGACTCTCAACCACTGCGCCACCAGGGAAGCCCTGGCAGTTGTTCTTTCAAAGTAAAAATAACACTCTATGGAAAAAGTGACTTGTTCAGCCTGAAATTCAAACAATTGCCCAAGTGTTTCTCCTTGAAACAACCATTGTGCTGTGGATGTGACTGTGTTCTTCCCATTTTGTCACACAGGATAGTAAAAAGATGCCCAGTCTAGTGTTGAGAGGGCTGAGACTTATCTGTAATCTTGTGAAGGACAATCTCATGTGAAGCTGGCAGTCCTGCACTGTCTGTCATCCAATGTTAGAAACACCTTTCCTACATTTTGGCTTTCTAGTCGCCTGTGGCCGGAGGGCAGAGGTGGTCCCTGTTATTTCCTCATAATCTGTTTCTTTTTCTTTTTCTGGAAATGCTATTCATCAAAAATCAGCTCTCCTGGAGCTATCCCTTCTGTATCTTCTCTTTCCCTCTGATTTCATCTCCTATTATTATTACTTTTTGTACTTTGACACATTTCTTAACACTTGGTCTCAATAGTGACCGACCATCCTCTTCTTTAATTCATCTACTAAACTTTCAAACTCAAAGCATGTTTTGGGGGAAGCCCCTGGAAGTCTTTTTGTGCTTTTCTTCAGTTTCCTTGACTGCTCTCAGTACCTTTTACTGCAGGTGTTCATTTTTCTCCCCCCTGCAGGTTTCATTGGGTTTGTGTTCTGAATGTTTCACCAGCTCTTCCTCTCTGGCTGGTGGGTCCTTCAGACGTGCTGTGACTTTCGTTCTGTCCACTCCCTGGGAGTCACATCTTGTTGCTAGAAGTAACATAAAGGCAGGAATGCTGATACCTTTTCATTCTAGGTCAATATCTTTCTTTAAAAATTGAGGTATAACTGGCAAATAAAATTGGATCTATTTAAGGTGTACAATTGATGATGTGATATATATGTACATTGTGAAATAATCACCACAATCAAGCTAATGAACATATCTATTACCTCACAGTTACCATTTCCTTTGTGTGTGTTTGCCTGCGTTTGTGTGTGTGTGTCTGTGTGTGTGTGTGTCTGTGTGTGTATGGAGGGAACACAGGATCAAGATCTACCCTCTTAGGAAAATTTAAGTACGCAATACAGTTTTTACTTATAGTCACCATGCTGCACATTAGATCTCCAGTATTCATCTTGTACCATGAACTTTGTAGCCTTTGACCACCATCCCTCCACAGCCCCTGCCCCCCTGGCAACCACCCTTCTGCTCTCTGCTTCTACGAGTTCACCTATATTAGATTCCACGTACATGTGAGATGATGCAGTATTTGTCTTTGGCTTATCTCACTTAGCATAATGTCCTCCAGATTCATCCATGTTGTCTCAAGGGGCAGAAGCTCCTCCTTTTTAAGGCTGAAGGTCAATAATATCTTTGTCCTGGGTCCTGCCCTACATGTCTTAATTCTTTGGGAAACCTAAAGACTCAAGGAGGATTGGGGTCAGAGGTAATTACTCCCTTTGTGTGTGTGTATGTGTGTGTGTGTGTGTGCGCGCGCGTGTGTGTGTGTGCGTGTGGGGAAAACAAGGCTCTGAGTCATGAAGTCCTTGCCTAGACTTCATCAGGGATCAGAAGTGGAAATCCAGGGGGGACATCTATGTCGTCATAGCAATTATCAGCCATCTGTTGAACTCTTACTCAGTGCTGGGCACTGAGATAAATGTTTTACACTATATATTTATTTATTTTTATTGACATAAGGTTGATTTACAATATTGTGTTAGTTTCAGATGTACAGCAAGGCAATTCACTTATACATATATATATATTTTTCAGATTATTTTCTATTACAGGTTATTACAAGATATTGAATATAGTTCCCTGTTACACATAATATTTTAATCAAAGTTTCTTCTGAAGCTAAGTTGTCTGGTTATTAACGTACAACATTTGTCCTGGGACGTAGGTACAGGGATCCTTCCCACCTAGGGATGGAATGAAGAAACTGTGTCTTTCCCAGGTAGGAAGTGGAGAGATTGGGACCTGAGTTCAGGCCTGTCTGTCTCTGAATCCTCACTTGCTCTTGACCTCTCTGCTCTACCATCCCAGCTTTGGCCTCCATCTGCCTTGGACAAGAGTGGGACCTGCATCCATCCTCTGCCGCCCCTCTACACTTTGCTCAGGGGGCAAACATCCTTCATATTCTCCCAGTGCATGGGGTCAAGGGCACCGCCTCCTCATTTTCCCTGCATTCTTCCCAACACAATAGCCCAGATGTGATTATTATTTTTAATTACTTTCCTATTTAATGCATAAAGAGGCTGGTGGGTTGGGAGGTGTTATCAGGTGATAGATCTTGATCTCCCTTTTGCTTCAAACATCCCCGCCCTCTGCCCTTTAGAGTAGCTGATTCACAGGCTTCTCCTTATTACCATGAAAGCTGGGGGCAGAACTATTCTATTTCTGGTTGCCATCAGCATTTTTATTTTGAAGACCTTGTGAGTGACGGGTGTCGCATACTCAAAAGTTCTCTTAGGGATCCGTGGGTCTCTGCCAAAGGAGTTTCCAGGCACAGTCTAAGAAAGAGATGTAGATGATCTGAACGAATGCTTAACCCCCAGTGATGTTTATAAAATCTTTGGAATGCAGCCTGTGGGAGAAGGTTGCAGGAGGAAGCCAGATACACCGGGTGCCCTGATGGGGGCTCCTGCAGGGGTCTAACGGCAGAAGAAGGAATTTGGCTTCTTCCTGGTGTAGTGGGATCAGTCAAACCAGGATGTGTCCAGGCCAGCAGCTCTGACCCAGCAGTCACCCTTCCGGCCATCCGGGGAACTCCTAGGCTCCACCCCTACAGGTTCCATTTCAGAAGATTTTGTGGGGTCCTGGCATGTATGTTCGGACAAAGGTCCTTGGGGTGATGGAGCACCAGCCACCACTGCCCAGAGGACGCAGGTTCTGGGGTCTGGGGTCATTTACCACCTACGTGAGAGAGCCAGTGCTGATAGATAACTCCCGTAAAGTGCTTGCATTGTGCCTCGTCCTGACTGAACGAAAATTATTACTGTTACTGGACCAGGAGCAGGGCGGGTACTCTTAGGACAGAAATGGGAAGTGGGCTTGGAAACACCGAGGATCATCAAGCCAAGGACAGCGAGAGGCAGAGCCAGGCATGACCAGGAGACCCGGGATTCGGGTTTTAAAGTTGGAACAATCTAGAAAGGTAGAGACAGGTTCTCAAGGGACACAGGTGATCCAGGGCCTTGAACACCTGACTTTATGGAGTGCCCCACCTGCCCTCCACCACGCCTTGCTTTGCTCTCAACTCCTGCTTGTTCAGCTTTTCTGGTTCCCCACCTGGTTCTGACGTGATTCCCCAGAGACTTTGGGGTCCATACGCTACAGGAAATCAATTCACCCTCTGTGCCCTAGTACCATCATGGTAGATTTTCAATTTCCTGGGTGACCAACGCTTAAATGACTTACCTTCCCATCTGGGCCCCCAGTGGACCATCTCTGGACGCTCTGCACAGAGAAAGGAGATGGAGAATGAGTCAGTCCAAGGAAGGGAGGGGATGCGGAGCTCAGCCGTGGACGTGGGCGGACAGGCCATGATTAATGACGTGCATCTCTCTTGCCTGGCAGAGTCAAGTTTTTCACTTAGCCCTAAGTGACCCCTGCCACTCAGAAATGTAATTGCTTCACTTGCCAAACTGAAACAGATTCACTACTGAGTTTGGAAAATGAGACAACCTGATGGCGAAGCTGCCTCCTTCACCTGGGACAGCCGGGGAGTCAGCAGCATTGAAGGCCACGGAGGAGGGAGGAGATGTTGATCCCCAGGTTGCCCTTCCTACTTTCCTGCTCAGGTAGTGGCTCTGATGGGCCCCGATCCCACCCGGGGGCTGAGATGCAAAATGCTGCAGACATCCTTCCTTGACTGGGCTCCCTGCTTGACATTTGGTCTCTAATTTATGGTCAAAGTGATTCTCTTTACTGCAAGAGTGACAAGTAATGTATTCATTTGCTTAAACACGAAAGTGAAAATTGGGGGATTTAGCTTCAATAGGTTTGACTAATTTACCCTTCAATGTGGTTACACCCAGTTTTCATTCCGCCGGCTGGGTATGAGTGTACAAGTTCTATATGCCCTGTGTCATCAAACACACACATTTTCTTTAGGCTGATGAGCAGGAAGGAATATCTCACTTTGCTTTCATCGGCATTTCCCTGATCACGAGCTGATCAGCTTCTCATATGTTGATTGGACATTTTTGTTTCCTCTTCTTTGAGTTGCTTGCTTATATCCTTTGCCCATGGTTTCTATTTTTATAGTCCTTTTGTATTGATTTTAGGAATTCTTTATACTTTATGGCTTTAAGTCCTTTGCTGGATATTTATGATATTTCTCCTGGTTTGTCGCTTGATTTTAATTTTCCTTGTGGTCTCTATTAGGAAACTGGAGTTTTAAATTCTGATGTAGTCAAATTGATCAGTCTTTTCCGCTTTGATTTTGCTTTCTTGTGCCTTAATTATGAAGGTCTCCCACCCTCCTAGAGAGATTCCCCTATATTTTCTTGTAGTATTTTTCAGATATTGCCTAATATTGCCATTTTAACTGAGGTTATCCATCTCTCTTTTTTTAGGAAATGTTGTGAAGTGGGGATTTAACTTAATTCCCCCTCAACTATACAGCCACTAGTGCTAATACCCATCAGTGACTGCTTCTCCACCCTCCCCCTTCCTATGGCCACTGCCTGAAATGACGTCTATACACATGTACTAAATTCCACATCTACTTTGTTTTGTGTCTGGGCTGCATATTCCGTTCCATTGACGTATTTGCTGATTACTGTTCTGTTAACACGCTGAATCACAATAGCTCCAGAATATTTGCAATCTGAGGGCTGTCTCCACATCTTGTTCTTTTTCAACACTTTCTTGGCTCTTCCTGTGCACAGGAATTTTAGCATCAGCATCGTTTTGATGATTGTTCTTTGCTTGTTTCCTTTCCTTTCCCAGTTGAATCTTTCACCCTTTTCTCTCCCCCACCCCACTAGTTTTGTCGCTTTGCTTACTTTGTCACCCACATTTCTCGTTTTCCTCCGTTTTCTTTGGGGAGGTGAATAGAGCCCTGGAGGGGAAATCAGGGAATCTGAGTTTTAACGCGAGTTCTGTCACCAGCGAGCTGTGTAACCTTGGGCAAGTGGTGTCTCCTCTCTGGGTTTTAGTGTCTTTTTCTATAAAACGAGGGAGTGGCCAAGTTCTGCTCTTCTTTCACAGGGCAGCCCATTCTTCCAAGTGACTCAACTCTACTCATCAACGTAGGACATAGCAAAGCCCTCCTTTCTCTCTCGGCAGCCTCCCACCCCAAACTTCCCTTCCGAACCGCCTGCACCTGTAGCCCCCTGACCCCTCATTCAGGTGTGTGATGACCAGGTGCTGCTGACCAAGATGCTTGGACTCAAGATTTCCAGGCTGCTCCTCAGCAGAACAAAGAAGGGGAGCATCTGGGGCTGCCACAGGGAGGCTGAACTGGCTTCCCCTTTCCTGGAGTCCCACTTGAAGACACAGAGGGCCTTGCTGCCCTGCTCACCCGGGGAGGATTAGCTGACAACTCGCTGCCCACGTAACCACCACCTGTCGACCACGAGGCCTCCATCTTCAACCTTGCAAATGGCTGGGTGGTATTTGCCTTGTCCGGCTGCTGTGTTTGCGTTTCTAACTGTAATGGTCACAGTTAGAGAGTTAATGAGGCAATAGATGCTCTTCTGGGTAATTAAACGCTCAGTGAAGGTGAAGCATTAGCTCAGGCTGTCTGCATCCTCATTTGTCTGGAGGGAATGCTAGTGGGCCACCCTACTCCCGTGAATTTTCTAAGGTCGTGGGGGAAGGTCTGTTCCATTCACCTGGGACACGATGTACCCTCTTCAGACATTTAAAAGAGGGTGTGTGTGGCCACTGTGGCTTGATGATTTGGTCTAAAGTTCTAGAAATTCTTGGAGGGCAGGATGGTTCACATCTGTACCCTCCACTGGAACATTTTTAATTTTTATATTTTTTATACAATTTTAAAGGTTACACTCCATTTACAGTTATTACAGAATATTGACTATATTCCCCGTGCTATACAATACATCCTTGTATCCTGTCTTACACCCAGTAGTTTGTGCCTCCCCTCCCCAACCCCTGTTGCCCCTCCCCCACTCTCCCCACTGGTAACCACTAGTTTGTTCTCTATATCTGTGAGTCTGCTTCTTTTTTGTTATATTCACTACTTTGTTGTATTTTTTAGATTCCACATATAAGTGATATCATACAGTATTTGTCTTTCTCTGTCTGACGTAATTCACTGAACATAATACCCTCCAAGTCCATCCATGCTGCTGCAAATGGCAAAATTTCGTTCTTCTTTTTCGTTCTTCTAAAAAAAACTTTTAAGTTTTTTTTTTTTTAACATCTTTATTGGAGTATAATTGCTTTACGATGGTGTGTTAGTTTCTGCTTTATAACAAAGTGAATCAGCTATACATATACATATATCCCCAGATCTCTTACCTCTTGCGTCTCCCTCCCACCCTCCCTATCCCACCCCTCTAGGTGGTCACAAAGCACCGAGCTGATCTCCCTGTGCTATGCGGCTGCTTCCCACTAGCTATCTATTTTACATTTGGTAGTGTATATATGTCCATGACACTCTCTCACTTCGTCCCAGCTTACCCTTCCCCCTCCTCGTGTCCTCAAGTCCATCCTCTAGTAGGTCTGCGTCTTTATACGCGTCCTGCCCCTAGGTTCTTCATGACCTTTTTTCTTTTTTTTTAGATTCCATATGTATGTGTTAGCATACGGTATTTGTCTTTCTCTTTCTGACTTACTTCACTCTGTATGACAGACTCTAGATCCACCCACCTCACTACAAAAACTCAATTTCGTTTCTTTTTATGGCTGAGTAACATTGCATTGTATATATGTGCCACACCTTCTTTATCCATTCATCTGTCGATGGACATTGTTCTTCTTTATGGCTGAGTAATATTCCATCGTGTATGTATATATTTATATATATATATATCTTGTCTTCTTTATCCATTCTGTCGGTGGACTTGGAAATTGACCCCGGAAGCAAGAAACTGCCTCACCCAAGGTTGTATGTCCTACTGGGGTGATTCACTGCCGCTGATTGCTGGTGCCCGTACACAAAGCCCCGCCCCCCCCCAAACTCAAGACAACTCACAAAGCTCCCCAGCCCAGCGGAGCCTCAGCTGCCACTGCTTTGCCGGCCGGCTCCTCCCTTGGCCCAGTCTTGCCGTCCTCATCTCCTCACAGGTGTGTCTCCAAGAACATTCACCCAAACCTGCACGTAGCTCTCTGTCTCAGAGTCTGTCTGGGGACCCTGACTTCAGACACACAGAGGACACACACACCGCATCGTCAGCCTGGGTACCAGCACCTTCTTTGGGGTCAGGGGCTCCCATGTCTCCACCTCCTTCACGTGGAGTCTGACCCAGAGCACTCACGCAGTGTTCATTGAACGAATGAATGAATGAAAACAAAGTGTGGTGGATGAGATGGGAGAAGTTTGGAATTATGTTCAGGCATATCAAAGTGAAAAACAGGAAAAATTCACAAAAAGTCCCTTTTAAGGCAATTTCTGAGAGAGCATGGAAAGTGACCCTGGGGAGCGTGTGTTGAGATGGTACAACTTTTACTATATTGCCCAGTGGGCGTTTTTGTTATCTTTTCAGCAAAACGCCTTCAGATTTGGCAGGTGGGTGGTGGGACTTGAAGTGGCCGGCAGCCTATGACCTGAAGGGGTGCGGATGCTCTCAGCTCCTTGCTGACTCTCTCTCAGGGACCCACAGGCAGGTCACGGCTGTTCTCAGCTGAGCCGTGTCTTTATCCATCCCCCCTCCCGCCCCAGCCCTGAGCTCTGCTGACACCGGCCTTGAACTTCTGGCTCAGGTCTGTGGGCTCCTCTGTACCCCTCCCACCAGGCGGGTCTGCTGGCTGCCAGGCTTCCATCCAGGGACTTTGCACTTGGCTTTTCTTCTCTCAACCTTGAGGCCACCCTAAGAGGTTGTTCGTGTCCTTCAAGAATCCAGTCTGCGGTGAGCTCAGGACAGTCCCAAGGGCAGGAATCTGGCCTAGCTGTTCTTCTTTGCCCTGCAGCAAAGAGTCATTATTACTGGGATTTTTCCACTTTTGTTGACCTTTTCCATGGTCACAAGGAGTTCAATTTTTCTTTTTTTCGGTACGCGGGCCTCTCACTGCCGTGGCCTCTCCCATTGCAGAGCACAGGCTCCGGATGCGCAGGCTCAGTGGCCATGGCTCACGGGCCCAGCCACTCCGCGGCATGTAGGATCTTCCCAGACCGGGGCACGAACCCGCGTCCCCTGCATCGGCAGGTGGACTCTCAACCACTGTGCCACCAGGGAAGCCCAGGAGTTCGATTTTTTACTAGACTTTTTGTTCTTCCTTCACTCAGGCTCTTTCCAGATACAATCGTTGTCCAACACTTGGACTGGAATGTCCGGAGAGGCAATAGTAACAAATTGACACTTACTGAGTGCTGCTGATATGATGAGCTAAGGCTTAGGTTATACACACATCCCAACACTCCTAGGAGATGCAGCCCAGGGAGGGTAAGTAGCTTGTCCAGTTTACTGCAGATGAAGTAAAGTTTCAGGAAGCTGCCCAAGGTAACACAATGAGTCAGGGCTGGGATTTGAGCCTGGCTCTACAGGCCACCCACTGGGGTACCTCTAGACGGGACTGCTCTGCTGAATAGTGTGACAGTTTTCAAAGAGCCCTAGGTCACTTGGGTTATGATCTCAGCTCTGTTTTGGACTTCCTGGTTGAGCTCCGGAGAATCACCCAGCTCTTCTGGGCCTTAGTGAAACAAAACTGCTTCTTTGAGTCACCTTGAAGATTCACACTGGCTGGGTGATTCTAGAAACCCTCTTTCTTCTTCCCTCCATCAGTTAAAATCTTCCTCTCCTAGCCCATCTTCCCTTTTTTTTTTTTTTTTTTTTTGCTGTACACGGGCCTCTCACTGTTGTGGCCTCTCCCGTTGCAGAGCACAGGCTCCAGGCCTGGAGAGAGTCCACCTGCCGATACAGGGGACACGGGTTCGTGCCCCGGTCCGGGAAGATCCCACATGCCACGGAGCGGCTGGGCCCATAAGCCATGGCCGCTGAGCCAGCGCGTCCGGAGCCTGTGCTCCGCAACGAGAGAGACCACGAGAGTGAGAGGCCCACATAACGCAAAAAAAAAAAAAAAAATTAACTAGTTAACACCTGACATCCTAAGTCTTTGTACTGTGCTTAAAATTTCCTTTAAGGGACAATCAAACAAAGAGAGTCACAGAGTTTCAGCTTGTTGGCCGTGGAATGTTCTGACTGGCCGTGGAATGTGATTTAGCCACCAGAGTGGCCAGATGACGGCAGCGTGACATCTGTCTCAGCTGGCCTGTGGCCCAAACAGAAAGGAGCGATAGTTTTGGCCTAAGAACCTGTTTTCCCTTGTAAAAGGTAAATATCTTATGGGTAACATACCAAGGTACTATTCATGAGTTGTTCCCACCCGTATGGAGTTATACAATTCTTAATAGAGAAACTGTAATTTAAGAGCAGCTTTTCTTAGAGGGAGCAAGTGAATTTCTCATTTTCTCATTTCTCTTTCTGGCAAAAGTGCTTGAAAATATCCAGTATCCAATACCTCCCCTCCCTTTCTATCCTCTTTTAAGTCCACTCCCATGGAACTTTCTCCTCCTCAACCCCGTGAAATCCTTCTTCTCAAGGACACTAGCAACCTCTGTGCTGTCAAATCTCACTGTCCATTCTCTCTCCTGCTTTGCCTGACCTGTCAGCACCACTGACCTTCTGGGGGCCTGGATGGATTCCCCACATGCTGGGTGGGGGGTGTGCTGTACAGAGAGGAGCACTGAGCCTGGAGGATTCACCACTTTGGCAGCAAGCGGAAGGAGCCTGCTGTTTGGGGAGAGACGTTACTCCACACTGAAAACTGCTTGCTGTGAATACGACCCTGAGAAACAGCCTTGGTAAAGAGCAGTGAGGCCACATGGTCTCAGTACACCTGGCAAGAGTATGCAGGGACACCCAGGGCCCAGGGCCGTTCGCCTCTCCCAGCAGCGTGTCCCAAAGGCCATCATTCTCCAGTTCTCAAACGTCAGGTCTCCAGCCTAGCCCTGACTATTGATCATTGGCAAATATCCCATCATTAACCTACACCTCATCATGTGATGTATGTAACCGTAACCAACGTGCTGATCATCTACCATGGCGTGAGCCTGGAAGTGGCCTCCTTTAATCTCCACAGCCTCCCAGGAAGGGCAATATTTCCTGGCTCATACAGGCTACTAATTCAATCAGTGAACAGTCAGTGGTGGAACTGAGATTCCCAGCCGGGTCTGCCTGGTTCCAAAGCCTATTGTCTTGATGCCTTTCACACTTCCCGACTCAGTCTGCTGCGTTGCATGAAGTGCACACATGGGAGGGGATGAGGGAAGAGGCATGGACCAAGGATCACACGTTGAGGGACCTTGAAGAAGCCAAGAGGTGAACTTTTTACAAGAGGGACGTGAGCATCAGGACACGAGAGCTTAGGTAGATAAAGTCTGAGATGGGGCCAGCGCCTGACTCCTGGCGTAGAAAAGGCATTAGTGGTGGAAGCTCCTCATCTTCTCTGACTACTAGACTGTCAGTCAGAGCCGGGTTTTCAGATTAGCTGAGTGATAGCTTGTCCACGTCATAAGACATGGAGAACTTGAGGCGATGTCCTTCCAGAGGTGGAGGGGAGGTAAGGGAATGTAGGGCTGCAGGACCGGCCGGCTGGGAGTGGAAGTGACCCAGGGAAGGAGGCTGATGATGCACTGCTGGTCTCCGGAGTCAGGCAGACCCAGTTCAAACCCCCAGGCCATCACCTCTTAGCTCTTTGGAGAACACTTTCACATCCCAGACTCTACATCTTTCTCATTTATGAAATAGGCATTGTGATACCCGTGTCTCAGGTTTTTGTGGGAATTGAATGAGCTAAAGCACTGTCTCAGGTGTACAGATTTGAATGTGGCTGAAAAAGAGATCATTACACTTTCAACTCCAAAGTAGTGTCATGTGGAGCAACTAAGCCCGTGCGCCACAACTACTGAGCCTGCGCTCTAGAGCCCGCGAGCCACAATTACTGAGCCCACGCGCCTAGAGCCTGTGCTCCCAACAAGAGAAGCCACCGCAATGAGAAGCCCACGCACACCGCACACAGGGGAGGCTTGCTTTACCCTGTCCTCATCAGCATGATGCTCAATTGCTCATTTGTGTCACGTGTTCATCATTTAACACGGGACACGGAGATCTTCTTTCCCAAACACGTCACCCCACCCCCAAATCTGAGAGCCAGGTTGTGATTCAGACCCTGTTGTTAATCTGAATTTCCACTTAGGACACTGGAACCTCTAATATTTCATATGATGAAAAATTACTTTTTCCCTCCGTGAAGAACGTGACAGTGACCACAAGGACATAGGATGATCCTATCATATCGGGATACCATCCTATCTTCCTTCTTCCTCTCTTCATGTCTTGGCCTCCCTCTCTTCTTTGAGCAACTTGTGTTGTTCTAAGACCGTTGATGGCTTTCACCAGTAGCCCCTTGATGTATTGTGGACAGTCTGGAGTTACTTTTGGGGGGTTAGTATTTGACAGTATTTACAACATGTCTTGGACCTGCTCTCCTCTCTTCTGTGATGTGAGGCCCTGCTGTTATCCTGACAGCTCAGACTTTACTCCGTGACCCATGTGGATTTTTCCAAGCCTGTAAGGTGGTGCTCTCCCATCACGATCCCCCGGGCAGCCCCACTTGTCCCCAAGGCTCAGCTATGATCTTGGTGCAAAATCTGTAACTAAATCTACATTTTTGCCACTGAGCTCCAGGCCTGCTTCTTTATTAACCTGGTAGATACTTCCACCTGGATATGCTAAAGGACCTTTAAACTCAGTATGTCCAAAATGGAAATGGTTTTTCCTTGACCTCACAAACCTTCTTGCTCCTCTCCTCTGTCTTGCATATCGCTTGATAGTACTGTTGACCCTTTAGTTCTTTAAGCTAGAAAATGAGGGTCTTTAAATCCTCACCATGCATACCCCGTATCGCACAAACAAAGGCTTTCTGGTCTTTTTGTCTCCAAGCATCCTTCAGTTTAGCCAGAATGGCCTTCCTAAATTGGACAAGAGTTCATAATCCTCCTCTGCTGAAGATCCTTCAATAGCCACCCATCTTGCCAGGATGAAGTTAGAAACCCTTAGTTTACTTGGTGGTAACTTGGTCTCTGCTAACTCTCCAGTTTTGCTGGTTTAATAGGCAAATCCTCTCGCACGAGGACTTGCATGGATTCGGATTGTTTTTTATTTGAGATTTGTCATCACCTTCTCCTCTGTTTCTGATGACAAATTCCTAGGGGGCGAGCACTGTGCTTTACGGTTTGTGGAAATTCCAAAAGCTTCACGGGGAGCCGGGCCGCCTGCATGGAGCCCTTTGTTTGCACGGTTTGCCCGGACGAGGCAGCAAAGTTGGCAGACGGGCACCTTGCAGGTCCGTCACCTCTGCCAGCCATGGCTGAGGGACCTGCCATGAAACCTAGGTCTTCTGGGTTTCCTTGTCTGTGAAATAAGCTTGTTGATGGGAGTTTCATCTCTAGGTTTTCCTCAAACTCTTGTCTGTCTGTGGTCACAATCCTGGGCTCATGCAATGTCACAGCCACACACGAGAGGGAAGCATTGGCTAAACTGTGTTGAGAAGCCCACGTCAGTTTGACTCTACCTTGGAAGTTGATTTTGCTTTGTTTCAGCAAATAATGGTGATTAGGATCACAGTAGAGTGAATGCAGTTTATCTCTCAGAGCATGAGTGTTGCATAATGTCATTATTTGTCTGGACAGGAGGATCCCTTAACCTACCCAGAGGGGCACATGAGTCAGAGGGGGTGGTGTCCACCAACCCTTCAACCCTATGAGGGATGACGCCAAAGTTCTCTTTGCAAAGTGGGCCAGGATCACTTTCCTGGAGTCCAGCTGAAATCCTTCTGACTGAAATAAGCTCTTCTGATCCTGTCCCAAGTGGGGATGAATAACAGATTGGGGGACCGTATAAGAAAACTTCAAATATTTAAAATGATTCATTGCCAATATTACATCTCGGTTTATTTCAGGATGAAAAATTTCAATTTGTTCAAACTCTTTTTTCCTCAAAGGATGCTCTGAGTTCTGCCTTTGGCTGTGGCATAAGAATTTGCTAATAAGGATTCTGACCATGAATCCAAGGTAGAGCACAGATAGATCAGTGTCTCACTGAGGAATACTTAGAGCCACTCACATCCTTGGAGGAGCTCAACGTTTTGGAAATACCTGTTGTCTTTACCTGTGGAGAACGAAGGGTACTTTCCCTCTGCAGGCTCCAGGGGAGACTCCTTCCTGCCTCTTCCAGCTTCTGCTGGTTCCAGGGGTCCCTGGGCTTGGGGCTGCATCCCTCCCGTCTCTGCCCCCCATCTTCACCCTGTATCCTCTTCTCTCTATGTCTTCCCCTTTTCTGTCTCTTATAAGGACACTTATCCTTGGATTTGGAGCCCACCTGGATAATGAAGGATGATCTCATCTCAAGATCCTTAACGTAATTACACCTGCAGGGACCCTTTACCCAAATATCTCGTTTATAGGGTGAACATACCTTTTGGGAGCCACCATTCAATCCATCCTAAGACCTCTTCGCTTTTCAGCAGGGAGCTCTTGTCTTATGTCTTCTCTGAAGACTTTTATATGTGTTTTTATGTATGAGGATGGATTTATAGTCACGACCGATAATACTTCCATATGTGTCCTGCAAACCTGGATGTTGCAGACTTTAGTGGTTCTCAGCCTCAGGTACCATCATTATTCAAATCTAACAAGTTGACAGTTGTAAGATGCACTATTACTTTATGTGCTACCTAAGAAAGAAAAAACTCTGCCAGTTAAGTGATGACCTACTGTCAAGTTTAAGATGCACCTTGATTTCACTTTATGTGAGAGAATGCGCAACTGATGAAATGCAGCATAACCTATAAAAAGTCAATGTGAATCATGAAAGTTTTAAACATTAGGATAAAGAATGTCTAAAGTAACAGTGGCTGTTTTGCCAGGAGAAGAAACTTCTCAGAGTAGGTATATTCAAATATCTTAGTAAATTTCCTGTAAAAGCCTGGTTAGATGGTGGTTTTGTCAAGCTTTGGGGTCTGTACCAGTTACCTGGAGGTGCTTATTAAGTATATAGATTCCTGGTCTCACCTCCACTGATACATTGAATATAATACAGTTACCCCAGTAATACACTATACATCACTGCATAATGCTGATGTAGGAAGTTTGGGATAAACCCCCAAATCTGCATTTTTAACAGGCAACCCTGAGATTCTGAAAGGGGTTATCTAGGAACCACTCTTGGAGGAATATGGGATCACACTGATGCTTTTTAGTTCCAAATATTCCAACTTTGGACTAAGACTTTTCAACAATGAAAAGGAACATATTGGTACATGCAGCGACATGGATGAGTCTCAAAAATAGTTTGGTAAATGAAAAAAGAAGATAAAAGATTACACATTGTATGATTCCATTTATATGTGGAAGAGGCAAAACTCTTTAGACAGAAAGGAGGTTAGAGGTTGCTTAGAACTGGGGTTTGGGAGCAATAATTGGCTTCCAACGGGCACAGGGGAACTTTTGGGGGGTGTTGGATACGTCCTGAAACGGGATTGTGGTGGTGATTGCAAAACTCTATAAATTTACTAAAAGTCATTGGACTGTACATTTAGAATGAGTGAATTTCATGATATGTAAAGTATACCTCAATAAAACTGATGAAAAATATCGATAAATATAGCTATTGCTATTACTATTTCTCTCATTCCACGATTGGTCTAACCTTCCTGGGCCTGAAAACCAGGAACAGTGACGGCCATAGGTGCAAGCAGCTGCCCTGCAGGCTCTGCTCTTAGTCTGGATAGGTGCTCTTGGGGTGGAGCAAAGACCAGGGTCTCCTCAAGACTTGAGTGTGTCTCCTGATTACGCTTTTTGGACTCTGGGCGCCTCTGCTCTTTCCACAGTTCATGGATTGTATAAGGTCTGGGGGGCGGAGCAAACTCAGGATGCTGAAATCAGCTAGATTTTTGGTGTCAAAGGGGCAGTTCCATTGTCTGAAGTTGGAGTGTCTTTATTTGGGACTGATCCCCCAGCAACTAGTACAAATTCCCTGATGTGGATTCTTAGGAAGATCTGGGTTAAGAAGGCGGGCTCCTAGACCAGCCCAAAGTCTGCATGTTAGAAAAGCCAGATTTTCAATCTGTTGGGCTCCCTTGGCCAAGTGTGTTATAACCAACAGATAACAGAGTCAACTGCACTCAAATCCCTGATATTTTTCCATGGCATAATCCATGTGTAATCCTTGGTCTTCTAGGTCATGATTTGGGAGGTTTACCTCTGGACAAGGGGCTTCAAGATCCAGCAATAATTACTCCTGTGTCCCTGTTTCAAAGAAGGTTGTCATTTTAGAACCAGGGCAAGATTTGAGGGTATAGTCCTGCAAAAGCAAATTTCAAAACTCTTAAACTTGTTCTTACAGGCATGACTTAAAAAAAAAAAAAATCGGGAACAGTGTTTTTCATGTAGGAGAGACTCTGTAAATATTTGCTGAACTGAATTCTAGTTACAACACTTCCTGCAGCCCCACCTTTGCCAATTCCAACGTTTAGTAAAAGTGGCCCAAATCGTGTTAGTGCTACAGAATTTTTGCATTTCCCCAGGAGCAAGTTTAACATCTCTAGTTACACATTCAGTGGACATACTTACACTTACATAATCCAGTGTTCTGTCCCATTTGCATGGAGTACACAAGAAGACTGTATCTGACCAACAGGTAATGTTTACATAAAATGTTAAAATTGCTTAGAGAGGCTCCTATGAACACATTCCCTGAGGACGTTTCTCTTCTACACTAATTCTCATTAGAGCATTCATGTTCACCAAGCGTGATCATCCAAAAATGTTTCTATACCATTAACTCCAGCCTCCCTCTTTCAAAAATGTTGTTGACTCACAGTGAACAAAGCTGTTTGATATAGCACAATAGGACTGCTAAGAATACATCCCCTGCTTTGCCTGTACAGGTTCTGAGCCTCGCAGTTTCTCTCTTTTGGTACCACTGGATGGAAGGAAGCTCACGAAATGAGGGCTTTTAGTTTTAAAAATCATTCTATTTCTTACAGCTCTCTTCCAGGGTTTCCATGGCTGGTGTCCAGCTTCACAGGAGGCGGAGGTTGAGGCCACAGACCAAAGGTCTCTTGGTGCACTTATGTTTTTAAGGCTTATCGTAAGGTGTGTCTGCATTTGGCATGGAAACCAGATGAGATAAAGGCAAATAATAAGTGGCAGTCCTAGAAGTAGCAAACATTACCCCGAAAATGGCATGGGGAAGGGGTGCACCGCCTATAAAGATGTATTCAGATAACTGAGGGTCCGAAAGGGTGGACCTTTGGTGAGCAAATATTTGCTGTTCTCTCTACAGGGGCACGTCTCTTTTACAAATGCGTGAGGAGAAAGAAAAGCAATTATTTACTTGTGGCACAAGAGAATGCTGGTTTACAACTCAAGATGTCCTCTTCTCTCCCTCCCTTCCTCTTGTCCCCTTCTTCATTCTGGAAAACATTTCTTGTTAAGATAAATAATACGAAAATTTACCTGCTTTTGCCACTCTTAGTCAACATAGAATTGGCAGTTCCAGCTAAAATAAGAAAACAAACAAAAAAGAAATACTCTACATCAAAATAAGTAAAATTACCTCTGTTCTGAGATGACATGATCGTGTGTGTAGAAATCCGTGGAGATAAAACAAAAAATGTTAGACTAATAATTTCAGCAAAGGTGTAGGATACAATATCAACACAGAAAAATCGGTTACATTTCTATACCTTAACGGCGAACCGCCTGAGAAGAAAATTTAAAAAGCAATTCCATTTAAAATATTACGAAAAAAATACTTAGAAATAACCAAAAAGGCAAAAGAAATGTGATAAATGGAATATTGCCTGCCATATCAGTAAACAAAGGAAGTCACAGTCATCAGTGATTGCAGCCACAGCCTATGGTGAGCTGGTGAGCCCTGAGGGAACTCAGGGAGGAAACAGAATACCTGCCATCTAGCAGCCATCAGACTGCAGCCACTCCATAAGGTGAGCCCTGAGGAAACTCAGGATGTGAAAACACAGGATACTGGTCCCAGAAGCTGAGGTGTATAGCAAAGGAGTGATTTCAGTGAGCCCAGACTCTTGCATCTTCCCATACATAGAAAAGTGCTAAATTCCTTAACTTGAGATAATCTGGTTTTTGTTAATTAACAATTATCTTTGATATTCAGACTACCTGCCCTTTGTTGCAAAACTTCTATGTAACCTGGCTTCCCCCTGCTTCCTTGGAACAGTTCTCTCAGGGTTACTTGAGATGCTGTCTCCCGGGCTTGAAGTCCTAAAAATTTCTGCCGAATAAAACATAACTCTCAACTTTTAGGTTGTGAATAATTTTTTAGTTGACAAATGTATAACTAAAAAATTTGTTTGAAGAAAGTAAAGACACAGATATGGAAAGACAACCATGTTTGTGAATGAAAGACCATATTAGGATGACAATAAGAACCAAAGTGATCTACACATTCCATTGAACTTTATATATATCCCAACATCATTATTTTGCAGAAGTAGAAAATCTCACCCTAAAATTCATACGGAATCTCGAGGGACCCTGAATAGACAAAGCAATCTTGAAAAGAAAGAAACAAGTCTTGGAAAAGAAAAAGTAAAGTAAAAAGAGAGAACAGATTTGGGTTTCTCACAATTCCAGATTTCATAACTTACTACAAAGCCACTATCATCAAAATAGTGTGGGTAATGGCGTAAAGACAGATATAAAGACCAGTGAAATAGAACAGAATACAAAAATAAACTCAAATATAGCTAATGTTGTTTGACAAGGTTGCCAAGATCATGTACGGGAAAAGTGCAGTCCTTTCAACAAACAATGCTGAGGAAACTACATATCAATGTGCAAAAGAAGGAAGTTAGACCTCTGCCTTACACACACACACGTACACGCACACACATACATGCACACGCACACACACAGGCGCACACACACACACAAATCTCAAAATGCATCAAAGACCTAAACATACAAGGTACATGTATGAAACGCTTAGAAGAAAAACTAGAGGGAAAGCTTGATGACATTGGATTTGGACATGTCACCAGAAGTACAGGCAACAAAAGAAAAAATACATAAATTAGTATTCATCAAAATTCAAAATGTTTTTTTGCGTCAAGGTAAACTACCAAAAGAGTGAAAAGTCAATCCACAGAATGGGAAAAAAGATCTTTGCAAATCATGTGTCTGATAAAGTTGAATAGAATGGAACTTCTTGGAAATACCATAAAACTTTATCTCAAATCACCTTTTCTCAACCATCCCAGACATTACTTGGTGACCTTTACTCTTTCATGCTTAATATTTCCATAATTAATCTTTTGATTATCCCTTCCTACTCATGCAAAATTTAAGGTTTTTATATCCTTTTCCTTCAGAGTTTGTCTTGACTACCACCGTTTCTCTTCCCTACTGAATTCAAAGAGTTTTCTAAGAGCATTTGGACCTACACCTTGAGGTAGTCCTAGTGTCTTCCAACTGGTTGACTTGGACATGGTTGAATTTTTCACAATCTGTATGTGAACAGCCTACACATAGGAATGGAAATACATTGTTTCACAAACATCACATCGAGCAGTATGGTGTATTCTCTCCATACCCTTCAGAAGTGATCTCCGTTACTCTTCTGTTTTTCTCTTTGACTCCAATTTTCTATACAGTGCATCCAAAACCAAAGTAAATGTGTGGACAGGGTGACCCTTAGTTCCATCTGAAGGTGGCCAAGGTGTTTTGGTCACTTCCCCCAGTTCCTTCTTCTGTTCCCTCCCCTCTATATTTCAGAGGCACTACCTATTCTTCTTCATCTTTGTATTTTTGCACTTACAGAATCTCAGAGTTTGAGGGAACTTGAAGGCCAATCACAGTCACAGCATAAGTGAAAGCATCAGATCACAACAGGAACAAAGTGTTACATCAATAAACATCTTTATTATAGAAGGAGTTGATACTCTTGTATAAGAAAATGCTCAGATTCTCAAAAAAGCATTCAAAGAATTCTTCTTAGGTAACATGCATTTCAACATCTGCTAGGTGTTCATCCAATCTGTCCTCAATGAGAACAATTTCTTCATGTCCTGGAGCAAGTACATCTATTGTTCTTGATCTGATAACTAGAAAAGTCTTGCATAATCGTGTTCATGATTTCTGGCCACAAATTCAGATGAGTAAGAAGAAAACACAGTTCTTTGTTTTTCTTGGAAGTGATCTTTTTTGGAAAATGGAAGCTGAAAAACATACTGTATTTTAGATACAGAACCAAGTCTCGGGGGTCCCCCTGATCATCAGGGACTGGATCCACAAAGACACTTATTGTACCAGGTCCTTTGGTCCATTTAGGTCTGGCTGCTCTGCATGATGATCAATCCAGCTCCAGAGAGAAAAGAGATGGTTACTGCTTTGAGGTCTCAACGTCTAAATGTTGCTATAAAAGAGAAAGAAGGGAGGAGTTCCCTGGTGGCACAGTGGTTAAGAATCTGCCTGCCAATGCAGGGGACACAGGTTTGAGCCCTGGTCTGGGAAGATCCCACATGCCGTGGAGCAACTAAGCCCATGCTCCACAACTACTGAGCCCGCGTGCCTAGAGGTCATGCTCCGCAACAAAAGAAGCCACTACAGTGAGAAGCCCACACACCACAACAAAGAGTAGCCCCCACTCGCCCCAACGAAGACCCAACACAACCAAAGAACAAAACAAAACAAAAACCCCTTATTAAAAAAAGAGAGAGAAAGAAGTGAAAAAGTCTTAACATAATTGCCTATACGAGTGTGTGGGTGAACTTGCTTGGAACTGTGCTGGGAGAAAAGACGCTACATCAGAAGACTCTTTTCTTATTTTCCAGACCACAGAGATTTTCTTTCAGACGTTGTCTGAAAGGTTTCACATGACACAATATTCTGGCATTCACAACAGAAACAGATAGATATCAAGGACTATTGCTCAAAAATACAGAAATTCAATGTCATTTATCCTATTATTTGGTCACAAACTCTTGAAGTTGCTTCCAATCAAGTCTGTGTTCCTCATCATTAAAACATCTTTTGTTCTCCCTCATGGGGAAAAATCCTGACCTCATGGATACTGTCTAATGTACACAACAATGCTAGTGGGATCCAAGTGAGACAGCTCTTTTGTTACTCACTGTCTAGCAAACACCAGATTTACTGTCACATGTATGCAACATAATAAAAAAGAGATGCCATTTTTATGTACCCCCGAATTTATTTGCCACAGAAACTGTATATTCTACGGAAAATAAGGAGAAAACGAAATTTTCATTTCCTATCTTTTCAGAAATTAATTAAAATAACAACCAAATAATAACCCAAAGCATGGAAAAATGATCATGGCTTAGTTCTGTGAAGTAGAGAAAAAAATAGAAATAAAAATAATTTTAATTGCTGACATACTCGAGGGGAAATGTAGCATTGATAGGAGCAACAGCATCAATTATATTACCCAACATTTTGAGTGATTACAATTTACCAGGAAGCACTCTCAATGAATCAAACATCCTATGAAGTAAGCTCAACTATTGACTCATTTTACAGATAAAGAAAACACGAGGTTATTGATTTGTCCAAGGCCACATTGAAGGTGATTATTTTTGTCATTTTTGTAAACCTCAAGAGACACTGTCTTATATAGATGTTTGCACATTTATCCCTCCTTTCCTACTTCCTGCTTCCACCCTTAATCTGACAATAGGGTGGGTAAGGTGGATAATTTTTTGGGGGGGAAGGGGAACATTGGCAGAAATCTTCTTGCATTACATTTGTACTTTATGGAAAATGGGTAATTAATTGCAAGAAGGGAGACTGCTAGAACTGATTTTCCAACTTTTCCCAAGGGCACCCCATGGTTAAGGTAAGCCCACCTGCTCCAGTAGCACACCTGGATTCACACTGCAGGTGAGCAAGATATGTTTGGTATTTCACACATATCCTGCCATGCTAGGTGTAGTTCCATTCTTCTCCCAACGGGTCACCTGCACCAACATTTAATAACGCCATTGAGAGACACCAGGTTAGATGTTCTAAGGATCATTCCATGTCTGGTGAGGAAGTTATCCAAAATTGGGTGGCCTCAGTGACTACCTCACATTGAGGACAGTCAGAATTTGCCCCATGAGCTCAATTATAGAGATCACAAATTGTTGTGGGCCCAAGAATACACTAGTTGGTATTCCACAGCCTGACCTTCCCTTGTGTGCTCTCTGAGTGTGGATGTTACTTGGATTTCAGCTGATGATTTTTCTTCCTTGGTCAACCCTCTGAGTATTCAGCTCCCCTGCCTTCTGCACCACTGAAGACACTCATTCAAATGGCAGGTGTCTGGTCAGAATGTTGTGGAATTTTAATATCCAGACACACTCAACAGCAATTACAGTGTTGCTGATAGCAATTTAATAGCAATACCAATTCCCTCTTTATAAGGAGGTTAACATCCTTGATGTAGTGAGCTATTTTCTAACCTTTGCCCTGTTCTAATCTTTGGCTCATTCATATTGCATTCTTTCAAGAGTCATGAAGAATACAAGATATCAACCTAATTTGTGAGCTAACAAATCAGCTTGCCCTGGTTTCACGACGCTGGTAGAGGGAAGACTGTTTGTTACTCACAACAATTGCTGTAACCAAAATAAGAGTATCGTTTTCCAGCTTTGCTGAGACATAATTGACATATAACATTGTATAGTCTTAAGGTTTACGATGTGATGATTTGGTGTACGTATATATTGCGGAAATGTTCACTACGACAAAGTTTGTTGTGCTAGTTCCTTGAGCCCCTATTTCTAAAGGTTGAAGTGAAGGGGCCAGGTGATACCTGAACATGCAGTGAGTTGAGTTATAGGAGAAAAGGCTTGAGTCTAGGGCCCCTGGATCAAGTATAGTGGGCACTCAGCATCCCTGCCCTTTCTCTGGAGGGAGATATTTTCTTTATATTACTGGACAGTAAACACACCTTCCATTTCTCTGGATGGAGCCACGATCTCTATATTGCAAGACTGTTCACTGTACAAATGTCTTGAAAAAATTAATGTGGGATGAAGGGTAGTCAGTGCCTCTGCTTACTGGGTGTACAGAAATGCGAAAAACTGTGCAACGTTATCTCCCAAGGGGCACTTACCCACTTCTAACAGCTGACTCCTGATTTCATTAGTAGCCTTCATCCTCCACTAGACTATAAACTCAAGACATTTAACAATAATTTATTTCTGTCTACATTATTTATTGATAAAACAATGTCTGGCACATAAAAATTTTCAATAAAATTTTGCTGAATGAACCAATGAAAGAATGGCAAAATATGCAAGAACTAATCAAAATGCTAAAGAATAGACAAATGATGAAGAAATTAAAATAATGATTATGATACACTACTTAAAACAAGCAAAGTATAATATTGGATTTTTAAAATAATATTTGATAGCTTCAGAAAATACTTCTGTTAGGTCAAAGGAAAGTATACAATTTGTATGTTGAAGATTATTTTGATGTTTAAATAAAATAGAAACTCACACATTTGTAAAGGAAAATCGTGAAGGAAAATGTACCAAACGTTAAATGTAATGGGCTAGTTACAGGTCATCTTTATTCTCTATCCTTTCCTTTTTTTCCCCCAAACTTCTGCAATTTGCCTGTATAACTTTAATGATCAGGAGAAACAAACATCCTTATCTTTTTCATTGAAATATAGTTGACTTATTATATTATATTATTTCAGATGTACAACAGAGTGATTTGTTATTTTTATAGATTATACTCCATATAAAGTTATTATAAAATATTGGGTATATTCCCCATTATTCTAGGTTGTAGGGTTTTCCCTTTCAGCACTTTAAATACATCATGCCATACCCTTCTGCCTACATAGTTTCTACAGAAAAATCAGTTGATTGCCCGATAGGGTTTTCCTTGTATGTGACTCGTTTTTCTCTTGCTGTCTTTAGAATTCTCTCTTTAAGTTTTGCCGTTTTAATTATGATATGTCTTGGTGTGGACCTCATTGGTTTTATCTTGTTTGGGACTCTCTGTGCTTCCTGCACCTGGGTAGCTTTTCCCGTTTTCAGGTTCAGGAAATTTTTTGCCATAATTTCATCAAATACACTTTCTGCCACTTTCTCTCTCCTACTTTTGGGACCCCTACAATGTGAATATTAGTATACCTGATGTTGTCCCAAAGGTCCTTTAAACTGATCTGTTTTTTAAAATTTGTTTTTCTTTTTGCTGTTTTTATTGCACAATTTCCATAATTCTATCTTCCAGATCACTTATGAATTCTTCCATATCACATAATCTGCTATTAATTCCTTCTAGTGTGTTTTTCATCTTAGTTATTGTATTCTTCAGTTCTGACTGGTTATTTTTTAAAATATTTTCTAGTTACTTGTTAACATTCTCACTGTGCTAATCTACTCTTTTCCCTAGTTCAGTTAGCATTCTTATTACTAATGCTTTGAGCTGTGGTAAATTATTTTGGTAAGTTATTTATCTGTTTCATTAGCTATTTTTTTTCAGGTGTTTTTTTCTTATTCTTTCATTTGAAACAAATTCCTTTGTCGTCTCATTTTGCTTAACTTTCTCCATCTCTATGAAATTAGGTGAAACAGTTACCTATCCCTGTCTTGAAAGGGTGTGCTTGTGTGGAAGCAACCCTAGAGGCTTTTTTCTCAAAATAAATTAATTAATTAATTAATTTATTTTTGGCTGCATTGGGTCTTCTTTGCTGCACGTGGGCTTTCTCTAGTTGCGGTGAGAGGGAGCTACTTTTCCTTGCATGCACGTGCTTCTCATTGTGGTGGCTTTTCTTGCTGTGGAGCAGGGGCTCTAGGTGCGTGGGCTTCAGTAGTTGTGGCATGTAGGTTCAGTAGTTATGGCTTGTGGGCTCTAGAGCACAGGCTCAGTAGTTGTGGTGCACGGGCTTAGTTGCTCCATGGCGTGTGGGATCTTCCTGGACCAGGGCTCGAACCCGTGTCCCCTGCATTGGCAGGAGGATTCTTAACCACTGAGCCACCAGAGAAGTCCCAACCCTCGAGGCTTTGGTGGGAGGAGCTGAAGTGAGCACGGGTCACGCCTTTCCCCAGGTTGTGCTGGCAGCTATCACCTGGGTGGGAGGTGGGACGGGGGAGGCTAAAGCCAGAGACAAGTCTGAGCCAGGGTTTTTCCTATGCTCAGTGGCTGGCACCATCGTATTGGGCCAGGCTAGGTCCCAACGTGCTGGAGCAGAAGCCCTGAGGGCTGGGCCCAAACTGGTTACATTCCCTTTAAGTGTGCACCCTCTCCCTGCCCGCCCCACCAGCACTGGTACCTTTGCCTAAGAGGGGAGCAGTGCTGGAGGAAGACAGGTTGGAGCAGGCACCTGGTGTAGGCTGCCGTGAATGCTGGTGCAATCCTGGAACACCCGTCAGAGCTCCAGAACACTTCTGATCTGCCACCTTTACCAATGGCAGTAATGGCCACCCTTGCCCTGTTCAGATGTCATGCTGGCCTGAGCCAGCTCTGTCCTCCACAACTGCACACTGTCCCCAGCACTGGCAGCCCTTGCCTTAGTAGGAGCTGACCTGGAGCCAGAGGTGCTGAAGTGGGCATTGGCGTGGGCATTGGCCTGGGACAGGGTGCACCCTGGGGCTGTCACAGTAAACTGGTAGAGTCCTGGGCTGTTTCAATCTGCTTCCTCTGCTTAGTTCCCAGGAGCAAGCAAGTGTGTGCGTCTTTTTCAAGAGGAGAGTCTAGGTTTCTTACAGCCCTCCTGTTAGTCCCACTGGTTTTCACACCAGCTACAGGGACTCCACTTCCTGGTGGTGGGCCCCAGGGCTGTGGTGCCCAGTATGTGGTTTCAATGGCTCACTCTCCAGGGAGGCTCTCCGAGACCGAATCCCTGTAATCTCCCTCCTCTTCTGTGTCTCTCCTCAGGGCACAAGTCCTGATCTGATTGCTTCTCTTCCCTTCGCACCCAACTCTATGTGGATGTTTCTTTACAGCCTTGGCTGTGTAAGAACCTTCCTGCTGGTCCCCAGTGTGTTTTCAGTGATAATCGCTCCATATGTAGATGTAATATTGATGTGCTCATGGGGGAGGTGAGTTCAGCATCCTCTTGCTCAGCCATCTGGATCTCCTCCCCAAGCAGTGGTTTTAAAACTCATTGTGTACTAAGTTTAATACCTGTGATTGTTCAGGTGCAGTTTCTGCCAATTTATTTTCTTCCTTTCATGGACCATGTTTCCCCCTTTCTATCTTTCTTTCTTTTTCTTTCTTTCTTTCCTTCCTTCCTTCCTTCCTTCCTTCCTTCCTTCCTTCCTTCCTTCCTTCCTTTCTCTCTCGTATGCCGTGTGTGTGTGTGTGTGTGTGTGTGTGTGTATGTGTCTCTGTGTGTGTGTCTCTGTGTGTGTGTTTACAATTGGGCACCTGAAACAACAAGCAAATACCCACTCGTTGCAGATTTGTCCCATGCCATGACTGTCCTTCACTAATTAGCTTGGCATGCTCCTAGTCTTGGGATCAGCCCAACAGGAAAGCTAAAGGGCTACTCAGTTCTTTTCTGACTCTGCATCTTGCCTGGTACCTGTGTGGCTTTTTGATTCTCCTGAATACATGAATGCCTTACTGTCCCCCAAATCCACACCCCAGTTCTACTCAGGGTTTTATGTGGTCTATGCTATGTCTCCTCCCTTAATCCCTTTTCCCTGGCATCTGTGCATATATAATCCCCCTGCAGCTGTAATGAGCCATTCCAGTTGCCCTTCAGTTTAAGCTTAGGGTTAGGTGAAACAGACACCAGTCTTTAGACAGCCCCCAAATAGGTTGTGACATTGCAAATAAGCTTTTCTGTGATCATTCTGGTCTGAGGGATGTGACTGGGAGCTGAGCTGCTGTTCTTTACAGATCAAGACTGCAACGCACCAGGCAAGAGGAGGGTACAGGTGAGTAAAAACACCATGAAATGTCCTACCACTCTGTTCTGGATTTTTCCTAATTGGGTGTTCACTATGTTGCTCTAGGTTTTTGTTTGACTGTTTTCCAGAACGTCTATGAGGTTTTATAGCAAGATTCTGTTTTTTTCCTTTTGTTTCCATGAGAGAATTCAGCACTTCCTACCTCACCATTTAGCTGACATTAATCTACATGTTAAATTTTAATTGGCTTCACAACATTCCCTTGTATCAATGTTTCACGATTTCCCTAACTCCTCCCAATTTTATTATAATTTAACTTGTTTACAGATTTTTCTTTTATGGATAATGTTGAGCAAGATAATAAATTATATAAAGTATCATTTACATCATGACAATTTTCAGAAGTTCTCTAACTAGGTAAAATGTATGAACAAAGATTCTGCTTGCATACAGCACACTGTAAAAACTATTAATAATTAACCTCCCATAAACACTTTGCTAGAATGTCTGATTTTGGTATCATTTTCAGGATTTCATCCCCATCTGTAAGCAAAATAATTTTGCTGGTGGGAAATGTCAAAAGGCAAATTTATTTTCATTTGATGTTTTCATTCTTTATTAAGTGCTGACATTTTGAAAAATGCTTATTAGTCACTCCTTTAAGTTGTGTGATTGTGTGTGTGTGTGTGTGTGTGTGTATGTGTGTGTGTGCTGTAATATAGTTAATTGTTTCAACTGACGTTTGGTCAAGATTGGGCTTCATAATTAGAAAAACCAAAAAGATTGGCATGTGGAGGTTTCTAGTCTTAACATATGGTCAATAATTGTTCAGCAAATCCCATGCAATAATTTACAGTAATGTAAGTGGATCCAGAATTGTAAATTTACTTATTAAAAATATGAGGTAAAATATTTCCAAGCAATTAGTGATTTATTAATCATTATACAATACTTAATATTATTCTGATAAAAAACCCAAACAAGTTAATTGCCTTCAAATATTCCTTGCTCCATGGCTACTGATTTAATCATGCTCCTCCTGCAATATTTCTGCTAACATTGGTCAGTACAGTTGGGGTGTTACCTTCCTGTTATTCACAGCCTGTGAGGGCAGAAGAAAAAATCAGAGTCTGCTTAGTCAGAGGAGCAACAGGCAATGGACCCCAAATGCCAGTGTCTGGAACTTAATGATGGCCACTTCGTTCCCATTCTGGGATTTGGAACCTATGCCCCTGAGGAGGTAACATTTGTGGGTTGGGGTTAAGGTTAGAAAAGAAAATGGATGTAACATGAGTGGAAGTGGACTTAGATTGTCAAGTTATTGAGTTCCTGTGCGACTCTGGGAGGGTCACTTGGTTCTACTAACCAGGCTAGAACCAACCCCTATGAAAGGGGAGGAAGCATTCAGTCTTCCCTCGGCATCAGAGTTTGAAGCTGTGGTCACCTACCGATGACTCTGGGTTTCCCTCCAGTGTCTGTCTCTTTCCCAGCTTGGCAGAAGAGGCGAAACTCAGCCATCAAGAATACTGACTGTCAGCTGCTTTGCTTTGAGGGTGATTGCAATTGTGTGGTTTCTCTGTATGTTTCGTTCATTCAAGAACTCTTTCCTCTTTCTGAAAAGAAGTATTTGAGGTAAAAGGTCCTGAAGATGAGGTGAATGATAAATAACGGGAGAGAATTGCTTTTCTACTGTGTTGTGCCTGCTAGGTGCCAGACGAGAAATGCTCCGCCTGTGTTTTGTCTTGTTTTTCTGTTTCTGCTTGGAAAGTTATTCTAATGGAATATATAATATCACTTGAGGGGATAAGCTACAGCCTTATAGGGCAAGGTTTCAATTCTTGATTTTTTGTAATATATTTTTTATTAAACTATAATCTTCAGTGCTTGGGTGTAAGAGGGGCGAAATAGACAATTTGCTAGACTGGAAGCCAGAAAGTTTGCTGTCCACCTTGTCTTTGGAGTACATAGTTGTATGACAAAGAACTGGTTCTTAAACTTTGAGTCTCACCTTTTTCATCTATAGAACAGAAGGAAATATTCAGAGACACTTTGGAGATTGAAGACAGGACATGTTTACTTATTTATTTATTTTTATTTAATTAATTAATTTTTGCTGCGTTGGGTCTTCTTTGCTTCACTTGGGCTTTCTCTAGTTGTGGCGAGTGGTGGCTTCTCTTGTTGCAGAGCACGGGCTCTAGGCGTGCCGGCCGCAGTAGTTGTGGCATGCCGGCTTCAGTAGTTGTGGCATGTGGGCTTCAGTAGTTGTGGCCCATGGGCTCTAAAGTGCAGGCTCAGTAGTTGTGGTACATAGGCTTAGTTGCTCCGTGGCATGTGGGAACTGCCCGGATCAGGGCTCCAACCCGTGTCCCCTGCGTTGGCGGGCAGATTCTTAACAACTGCGCCACGAGGGAAGCCCCAGGGCATGTTTAATTTGCAGCATAAAGTAGGATGAGGGGAGGGAAGGGTCCAGGCTATTCCTGAAGCTCACTGGTTAATTCCTGGGTAGATCTCCGAATGCCCGTACATTTAAGGAAAACCAGGACTAGACCCAACAAAGGGCAGTTAAACCAAGTCTCTACCTCCTTGAAAAAGAAAAGATTCTGAATCACATAAAAAGAAATGGAATATTATTCAGCCTTATAAAAGAAGTTATCCTGCCATTTGCAACAACATGGATGAACCCACAGAACGTTAAGCTAAGTGAGATAAGCCAGACATAGAAAGACAAATACTGCATGATCTCTTTATGGGTAGAATCTTAAAAAATCAAACTCATAGAAGCATAAAAATCAAACTCATAGAAGCATAGAGGCATGGTGACCAGAAGCTGGGGCCGTGGCTGGGAAAAATATAAAGATATTGGTCAAAGGGTACAAACCTTCAGTTATAAGATGAATAAGTTCTTGAGACCTAATGTACAACATGGTGACTATAGTTAATAATAATGGGTTATATTCTTGAGATTTGCTAAGAGAGTAGATCTTAAGTATTCTCACCACAACCAAAAGTTAGCTATGTGAGGTGATGGATCTGTTAACTAGCTTGATTTTGGTAAATCATTTCACAATAGATACTTATATGAAAACATCACTTTGTACAACTTGAATAGATACGGTTTTTATCTGGTGTGTTCTGTGTGGCTACACTGGTAGACAGAGGACTCTCAGAAGCATTCATCTTGTTTCTTGATGCTTTGTACCATGAACATTATACCTTTCTTGACTTTGCTTAAAATATCTCACTGTATAAATCATATCCATGACTACAACTTTATGCTCAGTCTTATGAGTTCCTCCAGAAAATCACTGAAACTGGAGGTGGTCTTGGGGACCTCTAATGTCAGTGATGAACCAGTGATTGCCTGGGATTGAAGGACTTCCTGGATGTCCAACTTTAATTACTTACCAGGAACATTGAGAGAAACTGTTATGCGTTCATCACCACACATGCAGAACTAACCAAAGGCATGAAGAAAAGTTGATTCTTGGGAAGATCAAAGCTTGTGTCTTAGCAATCTCTTAATTCTGTGGATATCCAACTACTACCTTTGTTGCTTATGTAGGTTCCTAAGAGTGAAGCCCTGGAGGTCACCAAATTTGCTATTGATGTTGGGTTCCGCCATATTGACTGTGCTCATTTGTACCAAAATGAAGAGCAGGTTGGACAGGCCATTCGCAGCAAGATTGCAGATGGCACTGTGAAGAGAGAAGACATATTCTACACTTCAAAGGTGCTGTGTGTGTTGTGTGAGTGTGCACATGTGTGCAACGTGATTGTGCACAGGTGACAATTATATAATAGGACCAGTAGTTGTCTGGTGAACTGTGCTTATCGGTATAACTATTTTCACACATATTTGTATATTAAATCTGGTATCCAAAAAGAAAATGAGAGTGATGATGGTATTCTCATCATTGCTGTGTTCAAATTTTAATTTTAAAGTAAAGTCACTTTACTTCTCTGAGCCTAGGCCAGAGCTGTGTTATTTCATATGGGCTAATGAATCAGACAGAACTGTGATCAGATTATAGCTTTCCTTATCATCTAGGGGACTTTCTAAAATTTCTTCAAGTTCTAAATCTCAGTTCTTACGTCCATCAGTGAGAGAGAGCAATAGGAGAGGCAGTTTGTATATTACACAAGCTCTAGCAAAAGTGTCTTGAATTATGTACTGCTCATATTCATATGTTCAAAGCACTTTTCCTACAGTTATGTAAACAAACAGATACTAATTCCTGAGAGGATTGATTCTTTGATAGAATTAGATTAAGTCTGTAAACTGCTTTTAAACTCTATCAAACATAATTCAGATAATGAGTATGGTAATTATTTGATAATACATTTATTTCTTGGATCATTTCTTTTTATTGTGAATGATGTACTGATGATAAAATCAATCAAATAATAAAATTTACTTGGGTTGGTTAGATCAAAAATGGAACTGAAAAAGAAACAGAGTGGTTTTCCTCTGTGGTCATCTGTTTCTAATCAGGAAAAATGTCTAATTTTTAGGTGAAAGAAGAAAAACAAAATTACCTAAGGCATTAATTTAACATAGCTCCCATTCTTTAACCTCTGCAGCTTTGGTCCACTTTCCTTCGACCAGAGTTCGTTCAACCAGCCTTGGAAAAGTCACTGAAAAATCTTCAACTGGATTATGTTGATCTCTATATTATTCATTTTCCAGCGGCTCTGAAGGTTTGCGATTTGTATGATCACGTCTATTTTATTTCTTGTGTGAGAATATCTACCAACTTGCATGGATGGTTGAATTCAGATTTTTCTTAGTAAGATGTAGAGATGATTACACTAGAGTAGAATTCCCAAAATCATAATTTCTGATTATCTTTTTATTGGGTTTCTTTGAATCCTTAATTTTCTTTCCATGCCTCCAAGAGAAAAGAGTTCAACAATCTCACATCCTCTGCCTCAAAAACTTGAGGAAATAAAAATAGACACGTTCAACACAGGGTCCCGGGCCTCTTGGGGATTTCATGAACACACAGTTTGGTGCAGCAGTGGTGAGCAATGAAGCTGCCTTACACTTGAACATGATAAGTTTATCTCCTCTTTCACCCTTTCAAATTGACCGGAGTTGGTGGTGCTCTCTCTGGGTGGGTCTAAACCTAGCAGCCTTTACAGGGACTTGGGAGACCTTGCCTACACCATTGGCTGTCTTCACAGTGAGTTTTGTAGACTGCACTTAGCCATTAAGAACTGCATTATGTAGAACTCTTGATCTGAAGTTACAGAAATCTACTCAAACTACCCTATGCAAAAGAGTTTATTGGACTATGTAGATGGGAAGTCCCAGCCATGGATAGATTTAAGGATTTGCAGTACTCTTCAGAAATGTCTCCTTTTTTTCTATCCCTTAACTTTGTAGTACTCTTGGTTTGCTTTATTTTTACCTCAACATTTTCCTTCGGTGGCAAATTAACCTTGATCAGTTCAAGGCTCATGGTCATTAACATTTGAGAGCAGGTCTGGATCTTCCACATTCCATATTAACCTAAAAATAGCCTTGCTGATTCATGTGCCTGCCCTAGGGCTATCAGATGTTCAGAGGGAAAAGGAAATCGGATTGTCAGGCTTAAGTCAAGATTGCACTTTTTTTCTGGAAATAAAGCCATGTAACTTATTGCCATTCTTTACATAAGTCACTCTGAGTACCCTTTGGGACCTAGGAAAATTCTATTTATTAAAACATATAGTAAGTGTGAGAGATCTAGAATGTTGCTACACCTACCTCATGGATGTTTAGTGTCCTGGTCCTAGATGTGCCTGGCAGCCTGGTTAAGTGTGGGGAAATTATTTAGTGACATATTTAAAATGACTGCTTCTATTCTATTCCAGCCAGGGGAGGAACTTTTTCCCAAAGATGAAAATGGAAAAATGATATTTGACACAGTGGATCTCTGTCGCACTTGGGAGGTGAGTCTGTGGAGGAGAGAGCCCAGGGGAGGAAGCCAGGAGAGGGGGAATCTCCTTCATTTCTTCCACCTGTGAGAATGGGTTGTGGACCATCAGATTCAGCAGTTCATGAACTTTAAAGGGCTGTTATGCTGGGGTGGTGTGGACGAAATCATTGCTGAAAGGCTCACAGAGAGGAACGGAGAAGAATTTGGGACAGTGAAGATAAGCATCTCTTTCCTTCAGTGTGATATATCTTCTTCTGGGATTTTCGAAGGAAGAGACAGTAATTCTTATTTTATTTTATTTTTATAAATTTATTTATTTATTTATGGCTGCATTTGGTCTTCACTGTGGTGTGCAGGCTTCTCATTGTGGTGGCTTCTCTTGTTGTGGAGCATGGGCTGTAGACATGTGGGCTTCAGTAGTTGTGGCTCGCAGGCTCTGTGCCTCTCGCAGTAGAGTGCAGGCTCAATAGTTGTGGCGCATGGGCTTAGTTGCTCCGCAGCATGTGGGATCTTCCCGGACCAGGGCTTAAACCCGTGTCCTCTGCATTGGCAGGCGGATTCTTAACCACTGTGTCACCAGGGAAGTCCCGTAATTCTTATTCTTGTGTCACAACCTTCTTCCCCTCTTTTCTTCTTGATAATCCATGCTAATTCTTGACAGGTGACCCTGTTAGCATTTTTTCAGCATTTATTCTTGCTCTATAGCCCATTGCAAATCATGTTCACCACCCCTTATCCCCCACCCCCAGGCCCTGGAGAAGTGTAAGGACGCAGGACTAGCCAAGTCCATCGGGGTGTCCAACTTTAACCGCAAACAGCTGGAGAAGATCCTGAACAAGCCGGGGCTCAAGTACAAGCCCGTCTGCAACCAGGTGAGCAGCCTCCGTCTCCTCTCCTTTCTGCTCTTCATAACCTCCTTCCTGTAGTAGAGCCAGATGTCTATTTGTCTTCCCCTCCTATTCATCCTACCTTTGTGGGACAGAAGATTCTAGAGAGCAGAGCCTCTGTCTGGAAGGGTGTGAATAGAACCCAGAATAGTATCTCTGTGTGATAAAGTCTTGGTGGAAAAGATGGGGAGGGCTTCCTGCTAAATTGTGGGTAGGAATTTAGGGAAGGTAAAGGAGATAAAGGAGGGTTAGAATAGTTACCCAGACCTTAGAGGAAGGTGGCATTTCCCTGAGCTGTAAAGGATGACCAGAAATTGGATGGTGAAAGTGCCTTGGAGGGAACTGTGTACAGGTAGGAAGGCCATGAATACATGGAATGAAAAGCAAATAAAGAGCGAAAATGAGATCTCATTGAGGTTTTAAGAGTTTGTGTGGGGTTCAGATGCCTGAGTCCTTAGTCTCAGTGTCTCAGCTTTTAGAGATCTTCAACAGGAAGCATAGTACAGAAAAATTTGCTGGAGACTATGAAATTCATCCAGGTTAGAGCGTGAAGTTAATGTCTTATGGTGATACTAACAGTAGATGAAATAGTCACTCAGGAATTAGAGCAGACCTTGTGATTTACTTGGTCTTCGTATGGTTCTCCCATTGATTTCTACCTTAAAATTAAATGTTTAAACACATTTTTTCTCTGTTTGATCCTTTGCTCATATATTTTTTGTTGTATTTTTACTTTTCTGTGGTGAGAAAACTTAATAAGAGATTCGTCCTCTTAAATTTTAAGTATTACAATACAATGTAATGCAATATTGTTAACTGCAGGGACAACGCTGTACAGCATATCTCTAGAATTTAGTCATCTTGAGTAATAGACTTCACACCCATGTTTAGAAACTTCCGATTTCTTCTTGCTCCCAGACCCTGACAACCATCACTCTACTCTTTAATTCTATGAGTTTGACCAGTTTAGATATTAATATTTGTTTTTCTGTGACTGTTGTATTTCATATAATGTAATGTCCACAAGTACAACCTGAAGTCAAGGAGTAAGAGTCTTCTACAGAAAAAGTAGCTTGTAAAATTCAAGATTTATATATATCTATATACAGCATCAACATTTTCAATTATAAAAGTTTAAAAATTAATGTGATTTTAGCACTAATTTTGCCTCCAAGTTTTCATTGTGAAAATTTTCAGATATTAGCAAAGTTAAGGGTATGATAGAGAACATCCATTTTCCCTCTTGTATGCAAAATTTTTCACATTTTGCCACACTGCCAGATGTATATATATATATATATGTATATATATTTATGTATGTAATATTTTGTTGACTTGAATCTCATTGTAATTCACATATCACTTTGAGACATGTTTCTCAAGCTCTTTTAACCTAGCATGGTGGTCACTCAATCATTTTTTTTAACCATGATATCCAGACAGGTTTTTGACAAATATAATAGATTTATCAGACTATCATCTTGTGATGTTAGTTAATTTGTTTCTCTATTCTCAATTCCTGTAAATGAGTAGATAGATCTGAACTCCTTACTACCTTAAGGTTAAACATTTTGACAAGAACACGTCCTTTGCATGCTGTGCCCTTCAAATGCACCCCAGTAGGAAGCACGTGATGACAGCTTGTCCCACTGTGAATGATGGCACTTTTGTTCTGCTGGTAAAGCTAGTGGTAGCTAGATTTTTTGTTTGGAAATGTGTATTTTCCCTGTTGAAATTACCTGGTCATCTGGGGAAGTTAGATTCTCCCCAAATTTTCACACAATGGTTGAGAATCCATCAATGACTTTCACCGGAATTAGTTATTTCATTGGGATGTTTTTCAATATTTTCAACTTAAATACTCTTTTTGATCTTCTTACCTGACATTTTATTGCAAAAACAAAATTCTGTCATTAATTCAGCATAAAATACCTTATTCCTATAAGACAGGGTAAAAACTTAACTCCTTCCCCTTAATTCTCAGTTTCTGAGAAAGGATTTATTGTAATAATCACCATCAGTGGAGGCAAATATTTTTGTTCTTTCTCTCTTTCATCACTTGGGACTCAGGGATTTTTATTTACTCTCAGTGTTACATTTGCTTTTATTCATTATTCCTTTTGATGCTCAAATCTACCCAAATGTCTCCAGTGGGATCCCCATCAAACTGGTTCTTTTAGTGCTTCAGACATTTCTTCATGAGTCTTGGAGCAAATTCTTTGCAAAATTTGATGTCCAAGACTCAAACAGGTGTTTTTCTGTCTCAGATCTGGAATTAGGCGTGTCTCTTGGTAGTGTGTTTAGTAATTGAGATCTGGTCCCTAGAGTTACTTGTTCTCAGGAATGTCATTATTTTTTACCTTTTCAGGGACAGCGATATAAAATGTATTTTTTTTTAAAAAAATCATTATTTGATGTTGATACTTCCAGTTTAAATTTAATGTTACACAGTTTTTTTCTTTAGATTTTTTTAACTTCTAACATCTCTCTGTCATATTTACATTACCATTTCATATAATCTGAAACTCTTCTATGTTGGCCTTCTACAGGTGGAATGTCATCCTTATCTCAATCAGAGCAAACTGTTGGACTTCTGCAAGTCAAACAATATTGTTCTTGTTGCCTATGGTGCTCTGGGATCCCAACGATTAAAAGATTGGTAATGAACCCTAATGAAGACAATGGAGAGTTTACCTAAAATTCAGTTTTTGATGAAATATTTTTAGTCATACCGTACTCAGTGCTCTGGAGATAACTCTCAACTTGCTTGGGGGAGAAAGGGGAGGGATAGAAGGAATCCTTCTCTTTTGTCTTCCCATCACCCAGCCAATTTTCTTATATTATATGTGTCCTGTTGTAGATTGATCAATAACACGTGTCTGTATTAAAATCTATATATAATCCCCCAGCTGAGACCTAAGACATAAGCTTAAGTCATGATTTACTTATTTATTACCTAAGGAACACATTACTAGTAATAGACTCTCCAGGCTTCACTTACCTTATGTATAAAATCAGGATAATAACATATAACTCCCAGGTCTATCATGATCCAAAAAATTACAATTTGAACCATTTTTGTAAACATCTGTAGAAGTATTGCACACTGTAAGTAATGATGAAATGAATAGTTCTCATTTTGAGACTACTCAATTTTTATCAATACCTGAGAAAATTAAACTAAAAAATATCCCAGTCTTTTCCTTCTCTTTCTCCTTTCATGCTCTTGTACTTACTTTGGGGCTGTGATTGGAGAATAAAAACAGCCACTGAGATGTAAAACAGAAAAAAAATATGATTGTGGAAGCATTGATCTCAACTCAATCATGCATCCAAATGACCTGGAGAGCTTTGTAAACACAGATTGCCAGGTGCCACAATTGAGTTTCTGATTCAGTTTGTCTGCAGTTAAGCCATGGAATTTGCATTTCTAACAAGGTCCCAGGTGATACTGATGCTGTTGGTCCATGGACCACATTTTGAGAAGCAGTGGTCTAGAGTGGACCTACTTGGTCTGTTTGGGAAGCCTCCTAACAAACTGAATACTCAGTCTCAGATCTTCAGCATTTCCGAATTTCCTTCCAGGGTGAACCCGAGCTACCCAGTTCTCTTGGAGGACCCAGTTCTTTGTGCCATTGCAAAAAAGCACAAGCAAACCCCAGCACTGATTGCCCTTCGCTACCAGATGCAACGTGGGGTTGTGGTCCTGGCCAAGAGTTACAATAAGAAGCGGATCAAAGAGAACATGCAGGTGATGAGTGGGGCTGTGGGCACAGGGGTTCTAAATAATATCCTTCACGAGGGTCATTCTTTGTCCAGCTCTCAAGACTATCTTTGGGCCAAGATGATTTATCTGTTATTTATCGTGCACGTATGCCTTACGTATATTCCTAATGGTTTTCTCCTCCTACTGTGGCAACAGGAGAGGTGGCATGGCTGGATAGGATTAAGATTGGACAGAAAATGGAGATTTTAGTTCCAGCATTACATCTGCAATTTATTCTGTCACCCTGCAAGTGATATCTTATTTTCTTTATTCTCAGTTGACGAAATTGAATTGTGATTTTCTTAGACAGTTGGGCTGCTATAACAAAATACCACAGATTGGGTGGTTTAGAAACAACTGAAATTTGTTTCTCACTGTTCTGAAAGCTGGAGGTCTGCGATCAGGGTGCCTGTGTGGTCATGTGAGGGCCCTCTTCCAGGTTACAGGCTTCTCCTTGTATCTTAATGTAGTGGGGGGCAACGGAGCTCTCAGAGTCTCTTATATGATATATGATATTATTTAAATCAAATTCATGAAGCCTTCACCATCATGACCTAACCACCACTCCAAGGTCCCACTTTCTAATATCATTGCAGTAGAAGTGGGTTTTCCAACATATGAATTTGGGGAGCACACAGATTACAGCAGTGATCTTCAACCTCCATGTCTTCATGGTTTTATTTTGCATTCCTCTGAATAGTAACGTAGTTTCATTTTCATACTTCTAATCTCCCTGAGTTTCTGCCTTTGTGAAGTTCCTGTTCAAGACTTTGTCCATTTTTATTAGGTTGTCTTTTGATTTATATGTATGAGACGATTATTATACTGTTAGCCATAGCTGTACAGCAAACTCGCCCCCATTAAGGGGTTTAATGCAGAAATCATTTACGCATCTCATGATTCTGTGGTATGACAATTAGCCTTCATTCAGTTAAACTGTTCTCTCCTTGGCTGGGCCCTCTCTTGTCTTTGCAGTCAAATGCAGAGCAGCTAGGCAGTGCTGCTTTAGCAGGTGGATTTGGATGTTGTCAGAGGAGCCAGCCCTCTTCTCCATACGGTTTTTCATGTATAGTCGGCTAGACTGTGGCCACTAACCTGGTCTTCATCTCAGCACAGTGGTATGATACCAAGGCAATGAGTGGGAAAAAAAATCCTTGTCATGTCTAGGCTCAGAACTGACTCGCCACTTCTTCTGGCAAATTTCATTGTCCAGTGCAAATTACAGGTCAGGCCAATTCAAGGGGCAGGGAAATATTACCCTGAAAATTTGTTTTTGTCTTTCCATTCAAATTTAGCCCTGTAATATACCTGGAACTGATTTTCTAATATGACATGAAAATGGATATATATACATATACTTAAATAGAAACCTAATGTCCATATTTTCCCACAGATTTTCATTGTCAACTCTGTTGTGTATCAAGTGTCCATAAGTACATTTCTGGCCTCTTTCTTCTAGTTAGCTATTTACTTTGCTGCACTGTCTTATTGTAGTGGAAAATAAGTCTTGCTTTGAAGAACGGTACATTTTTCTTCTTTAAGGATGTCTTGGCTGCTCTTGACTAGCTGTTCTTTTATATAAAATTTAGTATCACTTTACCAACTTCTACAAAAGAAAAATATCTTTAAGTCTTTGGTTCATGTTGCATTGAAACACTAGATCACTTTAGAGAAAACTGATTTCTTTTTAAGATTGAGATTTCCATTCCATGACTATGATATGAATTTCTAATTATTTAGGTGTTCTTTAATATTTTAAATACATTTCATAACTTTCTCTACAAAGGCATTTACATAATCTTTTTTGTTCAATTTATTCATAGAGAATGAGTAAGTTTGATATGGGCTTCTCGGATAGGTTTTCACGGCAGGGGGTTCTCCTTCCAATACTTGCTTAAGCTCAAAGCTGTGTCATACTTAGGGGTGCTGGGAATGAAAAATCAGTGTAATGTTTGGTCAAGTACTAGTATATTCTCCAGGTTGTCCAACTGCCCCTTTGTCTGGAAAAAGATTTTTGTCTGTTTGTTTTCTGTCACAAGTAATTCACTTAGAAAGATTTGGGATTGATGCCTTGCAAGCTGTGTGTGTGTGTGTGTGTGTGTGTGTGTGTGTGTGTGTGTGTGTGTGTGTGTGTGTGTGTGTGTGTGAAATGGAGCAGAAAAGGAGAGGGAGTGGGAAGGAGAGGTGGAGAACCCCGCAGAAGTGTTACCAGGCTGGTTCACTTGGAAGCTGAGGACAGGCGAGTCTTCCCTGTACTCTCTTCTTGCCTCCATCCAGCTGGAAAGTCCTCCAGTTCCCAGGGGGAGGCCAACTCCTTGGGGAAGAGGTTAATGTGATTCTTCCCTTCCTTCCAGGTTCTCGATTTTGAATTAACTCCAGAAGACATGAAAGCAATTGATGGTCTCAACAGTAATGTACGATATTATGATTTACTCTTGTAAGTGACTTGTATATATTTCACACATATTGTTTTCTTTTTTCTTTTTTATTGGAGTATAATTGCTTCACAACGTTGCGTTAGTTTCTGCTCTACAAAGAAGTGAATCAGGTATATGTATACATATATCCCCTTACAGATGAACCTGTTTGCAGGGTAGGAATAGAGACGCAGACGTAGAGAATGGACTTGTGGACACGGGGGTTGGAGGTGGAGGGGTGGGATGAATTGCGAGATTTCGATTGACATATATACACTACCGTGTGTAAAATAGATAGCTAATGGGAACCTGCTGTATAGCACAGGGAGCTGTGCTATACAGCACATAGTTTGGTACTCTGTGATGACCTAGATGGGTGAGATGGCGGGATGGGGTGGGAGGGAGGTCCACACACATTGTTTTCTGTAGCATGTAGGTCAGCAGAGAAACTGAGCTTCCCTAACCAGGAAGGCAGGCCTGATTTCCAGTGTAGGAGTAAACCAGGGCTTCCTGTAGACCTCAGACCAGAGGTTTCTTCCAGGGCTCCGTCTCTGACCTAACAGAAATGTGAGCAGGGCCCAGGACAACTCATAAGTAAAATCACCAAAGTTCACATTGTGGTGAATTCACTACCTTATACCCCTCATCTCTGTGCCTGGTGTACTTCCTCTCAGGGCTGACGTACCCATTAGATACAGAAGGCACAGTGCCTACAGCCCACTATTCTTTTAGGGACGTAGGAAAATGTTTCACCTTTATTTTTTTTTAAATCAGGGGAAAATGATTTGTATTAGTAATGACTATGTAACAGTGAATCCAGCCTGGATACATTCATTTTTATCCTAACATAATTGTAAAATATGTTAATATTTGTATGGAGGAGGAGCCCATAAAGGCCAATGTGCGTCGGTGCTGCGAAGGCACAGTGGGGCATGCTTCCACCCCCTCCCCTAAATGTCTGGTGGCTTTTCTCCCTAACGTGCATTTCTTTCCCAAGACATCATCCATTTCTTCCAAATTTATCTCTTCATTGGACCTTTTTTCCTATTATAACTCCATTTCCTCATCCTTGTAATCTCACCAAACTGAATTAGAATTAGATCATGAACTTAACTGGCCCTCCAGTAAGTGACTGCTGTGTGCTTAGCAGGATACATCCAGATAAGATTGTGTGGGTGTCTCTGGTTTCTTGATTTAAGACTTACCTCAGTGTTGCCCTTGTCCATCAGGAGTCCATCCCCTGGGGAGCCCCTACCTCTTCGACTTTGACTTAATTCACAAACATAGAATTCCATGTTCAATTACTGCAGGAGGATATCAGGACTGAAGAGAAAGAAGACTAATCAAACAGAGAAATTTGGAAGGGACTTTAGAGAGAAGGGAATACAAATTATTGATAAAGACACAGTTTCAAATGAAAGATGTCAAAACGCTTTCTCTTGTTTGTAAAGCTATATCATGATTCAGAGAAAGGATATTATACATGAAAAAACAGGTGCAAAGTTACTTTTCTGTACTCAAATCTTTGAAGTATTCTTCTGTGTTCTCCTTATTAGGCTGTGAATGCCTAGACTTACTCATATTTGTGGACTCAGGTCAATAGCATGGCTCCCGGCACATGGACTTGCTCAGAATGCACTCTTTAATGAATTGAATGGAAAAAGACAAACTTAGAAAGAAAAGTAAAAACATGGAAAAAAAGGAAAACAGCAGTAATACTAATTCCTTGATAACCCGTGTTTTAATACATTATAAATTAAGAAAACAGTAATCCCTTTTTATCGGTATAGTTACTTATGTGTACATGATATCCCAAGAGATTAGAAGTTTTTTAACAGAGCACCCTCTATTTTGGGGGGTGCTCCATGTTTATGTGTTGGATGGATGTGTGAAAAAGATCAGCAAGATTCTTACTGTGATTATTGCCATCATCCAGGGCCAAATGTTCCACCTGGGGCTGAAGTGACCTTAGCATTTCATCTATAGTTCTTAGACCTTCTTAGAAATTGTAATTCCAACCAAGGTAGATATCACTGTGGCTTTTATGTTGCATGTGAATGTGGGAACTGGATATGAAGATGCAGTTGACATATGGACCGGGAGCCTGCATATATGTATGTTGTAAATGAGTTGGTTGTAAATTTAGAGTTTTAGAGCATCCTAACTGCATCCACAGAGGAGCACTCTCCTTGACAAGTGTGAGACAGAGTTAATAAAATTAATCTCCCTCCTTCTCTTTCAGCATTTCTGATCACCCTGACTATCCATATTCTGAAGAATATTGATTATGAGTGATCCACCATGGTTGTATCAGAATTGATTGATTCTAGGGGTGTGGAGAGAATTGCTATAATCATTGGAGCTAATTAAAATCTGTGTCTCTGGTTTAAAGCTTCTTGCATGTTTTGGTGTGTGTGAAATAATAAAGATTTCAAAGTAAGAATACTCGGGAGGGGGATCAAAAGGCAGAGTCGGAGGATCTTGTACTCACCTTCCTCCATGAAGACATCAAAACTACCACTACATATAGAGTAACTCTCACTGCAAACAACTTGAAGAGTAGCAGAATGGCTCTGTACAACCCAAGCTATCAAGAAAGAACCTCACAGAGCCTAGTATGTGGGCAGGAGAAGCAATCCATTCAGGACCCACACCCCTAGCAGGTGACCCAGAGGAGTATAAACAGGCTCAGGGATCCTCCTTAAAGAGCGAGGGGTACAAGACCCATATTAGGCACCCCAGGTCTGAGGACTGGCACTGGGAAGACGAGCCCCTTGGCTGGTTTGAAAACCAGTGGGGCTTACCATAGGGCTGTAAGAAACCAAGACTCTGTTCTTCAAGAGCGTGTACACAGACTTGATTGCTTTCAGTCCCAACAGAGACAGCAGATTGGATTCTGCTTGACGCTCTGGCCGGTCTGCCAGGACTACCTCAGTGCATGCCCAGAGCCTCCTGCTCCATCCCCTCCTGCTCTGGCACTGGTCCCTGCTAAGGCAGAGACAGCCATCACATGCACAGGGAGAAAGTGGTGGCAACTCAGAAGTGTGTCTCCAGCCCCTTGGGCCCTAGCCCTACCCCCAACAGGTCACCAATTGCCATTGAGCCTAGAAGAAGCCTCAGCTCACACCTAACTCTGGCTCTAGTCCCTCTGACTCCAGCCCTATCTCCCAACAAAACAGCAGCTGCCAGCTCACCTAGGGAGAAGACATGGGCTGTGCTCACTTTAGATCCAGCTCTCCCACCAATGCCACTGGTCATAGGCAGACCACATAGAGATGCTCCCACACAAGGACACACGTTTAGACTCTGGAATAGGTAACTGTTTGCCTAATGTCATAGAGACAAACAGAAAAGACCGAACAAATTAGATGAAAAACACACATGTTCCAAATGAAATAACAAGATAAAACCTCAGGGAAAAAAACCCTATCGAAAGCAAGATAAATAATTTACCTGATAAAAGACTCAAAGCAATAGTAATAAAAATGCTCACTGAATGTGGGAAGATAGTAGAGGAACACAATGAGAACCTCAAAGAACTAGAAAATATTAAAAAGATCCAATCAGAGCTGAAGGATACAGTGACTGAAATACAAAATACACCAGAAGGAATTAACAACAGGTTAGGTGACACAGAAGAACGCTCTCACAACCTGGAAGTCAGAATAGTGGAAATCACTCAATCAGAGCAGCAATAAAGAATAAATTATTTTTCATAAGAACAGTTTAAGGGACCTCTAGGGTAGCATCAAGTGCACTAACACTTGCATTATAGGGGTCCTAGAAAGAGAAGAAAAGAGAGAAAGAGGCAGAAAATATATTGGATGAAATTATGGCAGAAAAGTTCCCAAATCTGAGAAGGCAAAAGATATCCAGGTGCAGGAATCACAGAGAGTCTCAAACAAGATGAAACCAAAGAGGCCCACAACCAGACATATCATAATTAAAATGGCAAAAGTTAAAAATAGAGAATTCTAAAGGCAGCAAGAGAAAAACAATGAGTCACATACCAGGAAAACCACATCAGGCTATCAGCTGATTTCTCAGTAGAAATATTGCAGGCCAGAAGGGAGTGGCATGATATATTTAAAGTGCTGAAAGGAAAAAAAAAAAACCTATGATCAAGGACACTCTACTCAGCAAAATTATCATTCAGAATTGAAGGAGAGCTAAAGAGTTTCCCAGACAAGCAAAAACTGAGTTTATCACCACTAAACTGACCCTACAAGAAATATTAGTGTCCCCCTTAAGTGAAAAAGAAAAGGCTATAACAAGAAATAAGAAAATATAAAATGGGAAAAATCCCACTAGTAAAGCCAAATGCATAGTAAAGGTGGTGCATCAACCACTTAAATAAACTAGTACAAACTTAAATAAACTAGTACAAATGTAAAAGACTAAATTAAAAAGGGATAGACATGAAGATGTAAAATATGACATCAAAAACACAAAATGTCAGGATGGAGGGGTAAAATGTAGATCTTTTAGAATATATATATACGTATATATACGATATAAACGATATATAAAGCAAGTAGATATAGGTATAGGTTGACATATATAAACTTCATGGTAATAATACATCCAAAACCTACAGTAGAGGGCTTCCCTGGTGGCGCAGTGGTTGAGAGTCCACCTGCCGATGCAGGGGACATGGGTTCATGCCCCGGTCTGGGAGGATCCCACATGCCGCGGAGCGGCTGGGCCCGTGAGCCATGGTTGCTGAGCCTGCGCATCTGGAGCCTGTGCTCCGCAATGGGAGAGGCCACAACAGTGAGAGGCCCGCATACCGCAAAAAAAAATCCAAAACAACAACAAAAATACCACAAGAAAAACCCTACAGTAGATACACAAAAATTAAAGAGAAAGTAACCCAAATATAACACAAATAAAGTTATCAAATCAAAAGATAACAGACTAAAAGAAGAATAAAAAGACAAGAAAAACTACAAAAACAACCAGAAAACAAGTAACAAAATGGCAATAAGTACAGTACTATCAGTCACTTTAAGTGTCAATGGACTCAATCCTCCAATCAAAAGACATAGAGTGGCTGATTGGATAAAGAAATAAGAACAGTATACATGCTGCCTTCAAGAGCCTCACTCCAGAGCTAAAGACATGCACAGAATGAAAGTCAGGGGATGGAAAATATCCTCCATGCAAATGGAGGCAAAAACAAAACAAAAACCTGTTCTAGCAACACCCATATCAGACAAAGTAGACTTTAAAACAAAGTCCATAATAAAAAACAAATAAGGGTATTATATAATGATAAAGGCATCAATCGAAGAAGAGTCTATAACATTTGTGAACAAATATGCATTTAATTTAGAAGTACCTACATATATAAAGCAAATATTAACAGAACTAAATAGAGAAATTGACAGGAATACAATAACAGTAGGGGATTTTAACACTCCACTTACATCGAAGGTTAGATGATCTAGCCAGAAAATCAATAAGGAAAAACTGGACTTAAATGATACATTAGACCAGTTGGACTTAACAGATATTTAAAGGACATTCCATCCAAAAACAGCAGGAAACAAATTCTTTGCAAGTGCACATGGAACATTCTCCAAGATAGATCACATTCTAGGCCACAGAAGAAGTGTCAGTAAATGTAAGATGATGCAAATTGTATCAAGAGGCTTTTCTGATTGCAACATGAAATTAGAAATCAATTATAGAAAGTAAAATTAAACAAACAAACAATAAGTGGAGACTAAGCAATATGCTACTAGAAAACCAATGGTCATTGAAGAAATCAAAGAGGAAATAAAGAAATCCCTTGAAACAAATGAAAACGGACACACAATTTCCAAAATCGCAGCTTAGCATTTTGCTGACATCACTGTACATGTTAAATTTTATTTGGCTTCATAACATTCCATTGTATCAATGTTTCATGATTTCCCTAACTCCTCCCAAATTTATTATAATTTAACTTGCTTACAGGTTTTTCCTTTATGGCTAATGTTGAGCAAGATAATAAATTATATAAAATATTTATCTTTCGGGGGGAGTTACATTGTGATAGTTCTTTAAAAGTTATACACTGGGTGAAAGATATAACCCCTCCAACACTCTGTTTGCATACTGCAAAAACTATCAATAATTAACCTCCACTAAGCACCTTGCCAGCATGTCTTTTTTTTTGTTACCCTTTTCAGGATTGCACCCTTGTCAGGACTGGATATTCTTATTATAAAGCAAAGAAGAAGAAATGAAATAATTTTTTTCTGATTGAAAAGGTAAAAAAGCAAATTTTCTTTCATTGTGAAGTTTTATTTCTTTACTAAAGTTTAACATTTTGAAAAACGCTCATTAATCATTCCTTTAAATTGTGTGTGTGTATGTGTGGTGTAGAGTAGTGTAAGATAGCTAAGTGTTTCAGACGATGTTTGGTCAACAAGGGGCTTCGGGCTTCCCTGGTGGCGCAGTGGTTGAGAGTCTGCCTGCCGATGCAGGAGACACGGGTTCGTGCCCCGGTCCGGGAAGATCCCACATGCCGCGGAGCGGCTAGGCCCGTGAGCTATGGCCGCTGAGCCTGTGCGTGCGGAGCCTGTGCTCCGCAACGGGAGAGGCCACAACAGTGAGAGGCCCGCATACAGCAAAAAAAAAAAAAAAAAGGGGCTTCATCATTGGAAAAACAAGAAAGATGTTGGTATGTGGAGGTTTCTAGTCCAGCATATGGTTAATAATTGTTCAACATTCTCTTATAATAATTTACAATAATGTAAGTGTATCAGGAATTTAAAATTTAATCATTAAAAATATGAGTTAAAATTTTGCAAAAAATTAATGATGTCTTTATTATTTTATAACACTTTACTTAAGACCACTCTGATAGAAGTACAACCAAGTTAACTGGCTTCAATTCTCTTCTTACTCCGTGGGTAATGCTTTAACCTTGCTTCTCCTCCAACATATTTCCTAATAGCTGGTCAGTACAGTTGGGGTGTTACCTTCCATCTGTTGTAACAAATGTCCCACAGTAATGCAAAATGCTAATAACAGGGTAAAGTGGGGGGCGGGGAGAGGGGGTATGAGAACTTGTGGTACTTTGTATACAATTTCCCTGTCACTCTAAAACTACTCTAAATATAGTCTCTTATTAAAAATAAACAATGTATTGTCCAATTTTTATTCTTTCTAACAGTTTATTACCTTTAATTAAAAAAAAAACTTTTTTGAGAGTCTAAGAGTCAGATTTTGTGTTTATCTCATGACAACACTGCTAAAGGATTTGATACACCTGTAGTCAAATTGTCAGTGTTTCTAATAGTTCTCAGGTCTATGGAGGTGAACTGGAATGGGAAATAGGCCATTCTTTTGTCATCATCAAAATCTTAGCAAAGTAGGTTAGAAGGTTTCCAGGCTTATTCACATGAGACTGTGTGGAATAGTTTTGGAGAAACTCATTTTCAAAGGGGCATTTCCCTCCTAAGAACAGTGGAATCAGACCTCAAGGAACTTTCCATTTCTGTGAATTTACTTGCTTATCTCTGCTCTTTTGTGGCAGCTCTCTTTGTCCAGACATTTCCTGCCTGCACAGCATTTAGAGATGTCAAAATTCTTTCATAACCTGCACAGCAAAGTAACTATTTCATTCCATGCTGACTTGCAGTACCACAAAGATAAAGAACAGATATTCCCTGGACCTATAGGAAGTTTCAAGATAAAGCCTGAGATGGCATGGCTTATGAATGGCACGGCTTATGAATGGCACCCATGCCCAAGGCAGACTGAAAGAATAGCTTTGTGGTTGTAGAACTGAGCCAACTGGGACAAAATTCCTAGTTCGGTGATAATTTCTGTATTTTATTCTTTGGAATCAAAGCTGTCAAAAACAGTCTTTGCCAACAAGAGCCTATGGAAATTGCAATTCCAAACACTATGGGCTTGAGATATCACGGAATTCATTCAAGAGATTCAGCTAGGATACTCCCAGTAAAATACTAAAAGGTCATACCAATATTGGCCTATTTGGAATTGATGTTAGGAAACCTGACATTTGGACTGCAATAATCCTAAATCTTAACATAAGACCTGGAACCACAAGAGTTACCACAAAACCCCAAGACATGCAGGCACAAGATTGTTTCTCAAATGAAAAATAACGATGCAAATGAGGGAATCTACCACCATAGAACAGAACCAAAAGATGTAACAAATAGGAAAAAAAATCACACAAGAAGACATAAAAATAATAATGTAATATGAGCATGATGTAAAAATAATGTGGTTTGGCATTCTCAAAGGAAATTAAGAAGGGACAAACATTTATGAAAGGAGAAGAAAACTAAGTAAGTAAAAAAAAAAAGACAGATGGGAGAAAGAACTAATTGGAAGTCTTATGAAAAATAAACTATCTGAATGAAAAAAGGAAACCTTCAAAAGATGCAAGAAGCAGATTAGACACAACAGCTGTTAATTTTTATTTAAATGAGTGATTGTTTTTAACGCCTATTTGATGTCTCTTTATCTGGAAGAGACAAATTCTAAACCTGAAATGAGTGAATCAATGAATTTGTCTGTTTGAATCTTCCTTTCCAGTTTAGATGCCTTTTATTTCTTTTTCTTGTCTAACTGATCTGCGTTAAGACTTCCAATACTATGTTGAATAAGAGTGGTGAGAGCGAGCATCCTTGCATTGTTCCTGATCTTAGAGGGATAGTCTTCATTTTTTCACCATTTAGTATAATGTTTGCTGTGGGTTTGTCATATATGGCCTTTATTATGTTCAGGTACATTCCTTTTATACCCATTTTTTTGACAGTTTTTACTATAAATGAGTATTGAATCTTAGATGCATTTTCTGCATCTATTGAGATGAACATATGGTTTCCATCCTTCATTTTGTTAACATGGTGAATCATTGTTTTATTTGTGAATATTGAATCATCCTTGCATCCCTGGAATAAATCCCACTTGATCATGATGTATGATCCTCTTAATGTATCGTTGTATTCAGTTTGCTAATATTTTTCTGAGGATTTTTGTATCTACGTTTATCAGAGATATTGGCCTGTAATTTTCTTTTTTTTTATGTTGTCCTTGTCTGGTCTGGTATCAGGGTAATGTTGACCTCATAAAATGAGTTAGGAAGTGTTCCCAATTTTTTCTAAGATTGTGAGAAGGATAGGAGTTAAATATTTTTGAATGTTTGGTAGAATTCACCTGTGAAGCTGTATGGTCCTGGATTTTTGTTTCTTGGGAGGTTTTTTTTTTTTTTTTTTTTTTTTGCGGTAACTGGGCCTCTCACTGTTGTGGCCTCTCCCGTTGCGGAGCACAGGCTCCGGGCGCACAGGCTCAGCGGCCATGGCTCACGGGCCTAGCCGCTCCGCGGCATGTGGGATCTTCCCGGACCGGGGCACGAACCCGTGTCCCCTGCATCGGCAGGCAGACTCTTAACCACTGCGCCACCAGGGAAGCCCTCTTGGGAGGTTTTTGATTACTCTTTCGATCTCTTTGCTAGTGATCAGTTTATTCAAATTTTCTATTTCATCATAATTCAGTCTGGGAAGGTTGCGTGATTCTAAGAATTTGTGCATTTCTTCTAGGTTGTCCAATATGCTGTCATATAACTGCTCATAATATTCTCTTATAATCCATTGAATTTCTGTGGTATCTGTTGTTATTTCTCCTCTTTTTTTCTGATTTTATTTATCAGAGACTTCTCTTTTTTTCTTAGTCTAGTTAAAAGCTTGTCAATTTTGTTTATCTTTCCAAAGAACTAGCTCTTAGTCACTGATATTTCTACTGTCTTTTTAGTCTGTATTTCACTTAGCTCTGATTTTTATTTTCTTCCTTCTACTGACTTTGGGCTTCATTTGTTCTAGTTTTTTAGTTCCTTTAGGTATAAGTTTAGTTTGTTTATTTGAGATTTTTCTCATTTCTTGAGGTGGATCTGTATTGCCATAAACTTCCCTCCTGTTACCACTTTTGCTGCATCCCATAGATTTTGGTACACTGTATTCTCATTTTCATTTGTCTGCAGGTAATTTTTGATTTCTCTTTTGATTTCTTCATTGAAAAGAAGAAATCAAAACTTGTTTACTAGCATGTTGTTCAGTCTCCACATATTTGTGATTTTTCTAGCTGTCTTGTTGTAGCTGATTTCTAGCTTCAGACCATAGTTATCAGAAAAGATGTTTGATATGATTTCAATCTTCTTAAATTTATTGAAATTTATTTTGTGTCTCAACATATGGTCTGTCTTTGAGAAAGTCCCACGTGCACTTGTGAAGAATGTGTATTCTGCTGCATTTGGATGGAATGTTCTGTACAAAGTTATCAAATCCATCTGGTCTTATGTTTAATTTAAGGCCTCTGTTTCCTTGTTGACTTTATGTCTGGATGACCTATTCATTGACATAAGTGAGGTGTTAGCTATTATTGTGCTGCCATCAATTCCTCCCTTTAGGTCTGTTAATAATTTATGTGTTTTGTTGCTCCTGTGTTGGGTGCATATATATTAATCACTGTTATGTCTTTGTGATGAATTGTTCCCTTTATCATTATATAATGTCCGTCTTTGTCTCTTGTTACCTTTGAGGTCTATTTCCTCTGATATGAGTGTGGCTACACCTGCTTTCTTTTGGCTGCTATTTCCTTGGAGTATCATTTTCCAACCCTTCACTTTTAGCCTGTGTTTGTTTTTAGAGCTGAGGTGAGTCTCTGGGAGGTAGCATGTAGATGGGTCTGGTTTTTAATCCAGCCAGCCACTGTGTGTCTTTTGATTGGTGAATTCAATCCATTTACATTTAGGGTGATTATTGGTAGATGAGGACTTAGTAATGCCATGTTATCTTTTGTTTTCTCATTGCTCTATATCTCCATTATTTCTTTTTTCTTGTGTTCTGTCTCCCATTTTGGTTTGGTGGTTTTCTATGGTGTTTTTCAGTTTCTTTCTTTTTTTTTAAATGTTTCATGTCTCTGCTCTGGGTTTATGTTTTGTGGTTACCACGAGGTTTGCATACAACATCTCATAGATAAAATAGTCCTTTTCCTGCTGATAGCATCTATTTTCATTTGCCTATACAAGTTCTGTTCTTTTCCACTTCCCTTTTATGTTTTTCTTGCCTCAAATTATCCCTTTTATGTTGTGAGTTTGTTACCAAATTGAAGTAGCTATAGTTATTTTTTCTGCTTTTTCCCCCTTTTAACCTTTATGCTATAATAAAGCATTTTTTAAAAACCTATTCTGATATAGAGTTTAAACTTTCTGATTACCTCTGTCTATCACCTTGCTCAAAGTTTTGCCTTTTTGTTTCTGGTACAAGAGCTCCTTTTGACATTTCTTGTAAAGCAGGAAAATTTGATGAACGTCCTCAACTTTTGTTTGTCTGGGAAAATCTTTATTTTGCCTTCATATTTGAATGATAACTTTGCTGGGTATTCTTGGCTGACAGTTTTTATCTTTCAGTATTTTGAAAATGTCATTCCACCCTTCTCCCTTCCCCCCAGCCTATTAAGTTTCTGTTGAGAAATCTGCTGATAGCCTAATGGAGGTTCCTTTGTAGGTTACCATCCTTTGTTCCCTGGCTGCCATTTTCTTTGTTGTTGACTTTTGACAGGTTTTTTTTTTTTTTTTTTGCGGTACGCGGGCCTCTCACTGCTGCGGCCTCTCCCGTTGCAGAGCACAGGCTCTGGATGCCCAGGCTCAGCGGCCATGGCTCACGGGCCCAGCTGCTCCACGGCATGTGAGATCTTCCTGGACCGGGGCACGAACCCGTGTCCCCTGCATCGGCAGGCGGACTCTCAACCACTGCGCCACCAGGGAAGCCCTGACAGTTTTAAGATAACCTTGGAGAAGGTCTTTTTGCAAATATAACATGGGCTGATTAACTGAGTCCCCTACTTATTTTCCCAGAGTCTTGGTGAATCCAAGAGCCCTGTAACCCCACCCACCACAATGGATTGTCCTAAATGCAGAGGGAAGAAAGAGAAAAGAAGGTGTGAAGGATTTTCAGAGGACTTCCTCCCCTTAGTGGTCAGGGGTGAAAAGTTAACCAATGAAATAACATTTTTCTCATTGCTCACATGATTCATATCATGGTATCAGTAGTTTTAGCTCTATAAATGACAGCCTAATTGTACCCATATTAGGACAGTCAATACTCTCCAATGGAATATACTGTCTGGGTAAATTCTGCATTTCCAGATCAGACTCAGAGCTGTTCCTGAAAGAAAGATTCATGGCTGTTTTCACATTTCGAGAAGGGTTAGTGTTTGCCATGTGGAACATCAGAGATGATTTTGTTCCCTTTCTCTAATGTTTAAAGCTGTGCTTGACTGTTTCCTCTTTGATTGTAATACATAATTTTGTGTATGGCTTTAATTGTGGCATAGAGAGATTCAAAAACAGTGTGGTGCCAATCAGCACCTATGTGTAAGTTTTGCAAACAAAAATCAAGGGCAGATAAGCACATAAATACCTTCCCAGTGTCCTCTGGGAAACTGTCTCAGTGTTTACGTCTGCTTTTTCACATTCAAGGTTGGATATATACTAGATATCCACTTAGAGGTAAGTACCAAAATCTTTACATAGAGGAAATAATTCTCTGAAGTCAGGGATTCTCCCTTTCTTGGTGTGGAACCATGTCAAGTAACTCACAGTGAATTATAGTACATGTAATTGTACTCTTGGTCTTCTTTTGTTTTTTGTTTACAACATTTCACAACATTTACAATATTGTGTCAGTTTCAGGTGTACTGCTAAGTGAATCTGTTATACATATACATATATCCGCTCTTTTTTTGATTATTTTCCCATATAGGTTATAACAGAGTATTGAGTAGAGTTCTCTGTGCTATACAGTAGGTCCTTGCTAGTTATCTATCTTATATATAGTAGTGTGTACGTGTCACCTCTTGGTCTTTTAAGTGATTATATTGACTGGTTTATCCTTTGCTGTCTCTGTAATTTGATATTGCTTACTGAATTATTTTATTTATACATAAAGAAAAAAGATAAGTATATAATTTTAAATATATACATAAATGATCATATATTTGCTTTTTTTTTTTTTTTTGTGGTACGCAGGCCTCTCACTGTTGTGGCCTCTCCCGTCGCGGAGCACAGGCTCCGGACGCGCAGGCTCAGCGGCCATGGCTCACGGGCCCAGCCGCTCCCTCTCAACCACTGCGCCACCAGGGAAGCCCCATATATTTGCTTTTTCGTTGAATTTTTTTCTTTTTGCCCTTTTTGTCCCCCATGCCCTCTTTTTCCCCCTTCACTCGTTTCAGCAACACTTCACAATAATGAATGTTAACAGCTTAATATGCACTTCCTATATTTTCTCCAGGCTTATATAATATATACCTATATATACATTTATATACACAAACATATATGTATTTATATACGTACACATATACAACATATGGAAATTATTTGTCATGTTTTAACAAAACCAGATCCTGTGTTCAGCACATGGAAACCACACTAGTGATCCACGGTTGGTTGAATCTACAGAGGCAGAACTGCAGATATAAAAGGGAGACTGCAAAGTTATATGTGGATTTTCAACGGTGCTTGGGTTGGCGCCCCTAACCCCTGCATTGTTGGAGGGTTAACTATATATATACGGTGTATTTGTCTTCTATTCCATCAATGACAAAAGTCTTTAGTACATTCTAGTAAATTATTTTTACTAGAATCTCTGTATTTGTTAATATATTTGCATCTTCCAAGATGTTTTTACTATAGTCAATTCTAAACTATGTATATTTTCAGTAACATCTTTTTTTTTCAAATTAGCAGGGCTTTTCTTATTAATTAATTAATTAATTAATTTTTGCTGTGTTGGGTCTTCGTTTCTGTGCGAGGGCTTTCTCTAGTTGTGGCAAGCGGGGGCCACTCGTCATCGCGGTGCGCGGGCCTCTCACTATCGCGGCCTCTCTTGTTTCAGAGCACAGGCTCCAGACGCGCAGGCTCAGCAGCTGTGGCTCACGGGCCTAGTTGCTCTGCGGCATGTGGGATCCTCCCAGACCAGGGCTCGAACCCGTGTTCCCTGCATTAGCAGGCAGATTCTCAACCGCTGAGCCACCAGGGAAGCCCCGCAGTAACATCTTTTTCATTATCAGATTTTAATGAAATGATATTAGTATTTTGCAACACAAAAATTAGTGGGGATTTTTTTGAAAATTAACTTTATTTCTATCTTACCAGATCTTAGAGTAAAACAATACTTTCAAAGATCAACCCAAAGAATTTATAGAGTGTCCTCAGGAAAAACGGCAGAATTGGAAGCACCAGGAATCCATCTCTCTACCCTGACAAAAGTTATATTGGTAGAATCTGTCTGAAGTAAATATTTTAGAACTCTAGAATCTATTTGAAGTCTTGCTGCATCCAGAGCAAAGCTTGGTTGGTAAACTGCAGTTAGTACCGGTCAGTTACAGCCCTCAGGGTGGTGTTTACCCACAGCCCACCTTCCAGACCTGGGACAGGCAGCTGTGAGGAAGGAAACCGAGGTTCTGGTGTGATTTGCTGGATCCAGGGTGGGAAATAAGGAGCTTGTCTTCCACATATCAGTGTTCTGTGTTCTGACGGTAGGTTGTTGCTCTGATTGATGAAGTACAAACAAGGCTGCTGCCATTATTTTATACCTCACAAGCTGAAGTGGCTTCCCAGGGATCTAAATAGGCCATTTCTGCTTTGGGGGGCATTCAGAAAACACTTGTTTAACGCATTAGCTTTCTGGAGGGGGTAGTGTCGATTTATGGCCCCTGTAGGCTACTTAGCTGTACAAAACAGATGACAACGCAGTGATATTACAGAGTAGTTTAGCCAAATTCTCAACAAAGCCATATATGAAAAAAGTCAAGGTAACATCATACTCAATGGTATGATGAAAGACTGAAAGCTTTCCTCCTAAGATCGAGAATGAAAGAGGATGTCTATTTTTACCTCAGCTATTCAGCATCATACTGGACATTCTAGCCAGAGCCATCAGACAAGAAAAAAAAATAAAAGCCATCCAAATTGGAAAGAAAGGGTTAAACCATCTCTGATCACAGATGACATGATTCAACATACAGAAAACCCCAAAGAGTTCACAAGAAAACTACTAGAGCTAATAAATTCAGCAGAGTTGTAGGGTACAAGGTAAATACAGATAAACACACAATCAGTTGTGGTTCTATACATCAACACTGAACAATCCAAAAGGAAAATTTGTAACAGGTATATTGTTTTTGTTGGTTCTGGGTATAGATAGTGGTGGTGGTTCCACATCATTGTGAATATATTTAATGTCACTGGATTGTACACTTAAGGGTGGTTAAAATGAAAAATATTATGTTATGTATATTTCATCACTATTAAAAGATAATAATCTACGGAAAGATAATTATAGATATTATAATAATGTCAGCTAATTGTGTAGAGCAGAGATCCACAAACCATGACCTGCAGGCACAGCTCACTGCCTGGTTTTGAATAGTCCATGAGGTAAAAATGGTTTATACATTTTTCTAACGGCTGAAAAATCCAAAAGAAAAATAATATTTCATGACATATAAACTTACGTGAATTTCGGGCTTCCCTGGTGGCGCAGTGGTTGAGAATCCACCTGCCGATGCAGGGGACATGGATTCGTGCCCTGGTCCGGGAAGATCCCATATGCCGCAGAGCTGCTAGGCCCGTGAGCCATGGCCGTTGAGCCTGTGCGTCTGGAGCCTGTGCTCCACAATGGGAGAGGCCACAACAGTGAGAGGCCTGCGTACTGCAAAAAAAAAAAAAAAATTATGTGAATTTCAACTTTAAGTATTCATAAAGGGTTGTTTTGAGCAAAAAATTAGCCCAAATTGCTGAATTTGGATGATTGATTTATGCTTAGTAGGGCCCTAGTATGGTTGACTCTCTGAGAATGATTCAAATCCAAGCCACTGATTATCAAACCAACTTCTCTTTTTATGGTAAAGCTTCACTTTCTATATGCTTTTTAAAATGTCCATGCATTTTGTCCTTCTCACAGGTTTTAGTATTGTTGCAATACTGGTATCTCCTGAATTGACATGACTTTTAGAGGTTCCATTTATCAGTGTTATATAACCCTTTATATTTAATTACCTCTCTTCCATGCTGTTGAACTCTTCTGGTACTTGGAGAATGTGACTGGCCATTAAAGTGTTTAACTTTCATTTCGTGTGAATAATTACAGATGGGATTGATTGTTCCTGTACTCAGCACACTTTTAGTACTGATTGGATTGCTTTCAATTTCCTGCTTACGAAAACAAAGTACACAACTCTACTTTATAATCTGACATTAGTATAGAAGAGAAATTACTCATTTAGATGAAGAGAAATTACTACACTTCCCTTCCCTAACATTAAAATCAGCGATAAATTAAATGTATTTTTTTGTTCATCCTTCTTTTGTATTTCAACTGCCTTTTCCTGAACTTCATCTTAATTTTCTTTTCAGTATAATTATGAATTCATGGCTTTCCATAGACTCAACTTTTTCCAAATAACAATATTAATAACATTGCTTTCATTTTCGAATTGTCATAATTTCCAGCAGAATTCCCTCAGCAGATGCCATTTGTTACTAGTTGTTGCTGGCGCCAAGGTAACCACACCCGATTTTTGGCAACAACATAATATTCAGCCCTGTCCTAAATTTTCCTGATGCAAGATAAAAATAACCACTCTCTAAGAAGACAGATTTCTTTTAGAGGGAAATAGACTCTGGTCATTAGTATTGCACATGTGCTACTGGATATTATTTGCATCTTTTAGGAGAAATGGAGCTGGAAACATTATTTCAAAGGCATGAATTCATATAATTTTTCTAATTTAATATGTTATGTTTCTTACAGCGTGAAGGAGTTGTTTAAAGGAAATTAAAATAAAATGGAGGAATAAGCAGGCAAATAGGAACTCAGGTTTAAAGAATGTTGAGAATAAGTACTGAGGGGAGAACTGCAGAGAGGCTGAATCAAGGAGGTCTGTATCAAAGTCCACAAAATTAGGGTATTCCCTAATTGTACGTTCCTTGGTGTGACCTGTGGAACAAAGGGAAGGTACCAGTAGCTGAGCTGGCTTTGTGAAAGCTTAAAGGTTGCTGAAGAATTTCTAAACTCAGGAAGACAGGGGGACTTCCCTGGTGGTACAGTGGTAAAGACTCGGCACTTCCACTGCAGGGAGTGCAGGTTCAATCCCTGGTCAGGGAACTAGGATCCCGCCTGCCATGCGGCGAGGCCAAAAATAAATAAATAAATAAATAAATACTCAGCAAGACAGAGATAGAAGCAGTTGTAGGCAGTGGGGCCAACGTCAGAGGTCAGAGTAAAAGGACAAGGAGGTTGGGCTTCCCTGGTGGTGCAGTGGTTGAGAGTCCGCCTGCCGATTCAGGGGACGCGGGTTCGTGCCCCGGTCCGGGAGGATCCCACACGCCGCGGAACGGCTGCGCCCGTGAGCCATGGCCGCTGAGGCTGCGCGTCCGGAGCCTGTGCTCCGCAATGGGGGAGGCCACAGCAGTGAGAGGCCCGCGTACTGCAAAAAAAAAAAAAAGAATTACTCATAATAGCCAAAAGGTAGAAAAAGCAAAATGTTTATCAACTGATGAATATATAAATAAAATGTGTCATATCCATACAGTGGGATGTTATTTAGCCATAAAATGGACTGAAGTACTGATACAAGTTTCAACATGGACAAGCCTTGAAAACATTATGCTAAGTGAAAGAAGGCAGTCAGAAAATGCCACATATTGTATGAGAGCATTAATATCAGATGTCTAGAATAGGCAGATCTATAGAGACAGAAAGCAATTGCCAGGAGTTGAAGGGAAGGACGGGTGGGGACGGATTGTGGGTTTCTTTGGGGATGATGAAAATGTTCTAAAGTTGTGTAGTGGTAACAACTCTATGAATATACTAAAAACCACTGAATTGTATACTTTAAAGGGGGTGATTTTTTTAAGCTTTTTATTTTACATTGGAGTATAGTTGATTAACAATGTTGTGTTAGTTTTAGGTGTCCAGCAAAGTGATTCAGTTATACATATACATGTATCTATTCTTTTTCAAGTTCTTTACCCATCTAAGTTGTTACATAATATTGAGCAGAGTTCCTTAAAGGGGGGGATTTTATGATATGTGAATATTATCTCATTAAAGCTGTTAAAAAAATAACAATTTAATTGAATACTATTTTCTTCCCTCAGCAGATTTCTCTTAATAAAGAGGAAAATTAGTGTTTGTTTAGCCAGAAGAGTGAGAGAAGATGAGTCAAACGAGACTTTTTTCTTTAAAGATGAATGATGGATTCTTCATGCCTATGCTGGGATTGGGCACTTCTGCCCCTCCTCAGGTAATCAGAATGGTATTGGAGATGGAGGAGTAGCAGACTTGGGTCCTGATCAGGACCAGTCACTGTGTGAATTTGGGAAATTCAGATGGACCACACTTTCTTAATGTGTAGTACGCTTCTCTCCAGGTTAGGTTATTTTGTGCATTGTCAGTGCTTTTCAAATTTTAATAGGCATGAAAATACCTGAGGATCTTGTTTAAAATGCAGACTTTGGGGCTCTGCCCACAAAGGTTCTGATTCATTCGATCTGGGATGAGTCTCAAAAATCCACATTTCTAACGAGCTGGCAAGTGATTCTGATGCTATAGCAAGAGATACAGAAGTTCTTCATCTTTCAGCAATTCAGGGGTGGGTCCATCTTTTCCCTTTATTCTCATTTGCTGTCCAGTTGTAGCCATTCCACAGTAGATTAGAATCAGTGAAACCCAGTTGTCTTGATTACCACGTATCAGAGATGTTGCCACAAATTTCTTGTGATGAAGTTTCTCTGTAATTTCTAATGTCCAAGTTGTCCCCAACCACCTCCAATTGTAGAGCATCCAGAGAAATCTCGGGGGCAAAAGGACCTGGAGAAAGAGAGACAAGATTCAACTTAGAGGGAGTTTTGGTGGTCTGAGGTGAAAATAGTCTCTTACAGGTCAGGCTGTGAATACTGTGCTGTAGGGAGAGGCATGTGGCACTTGGAAGTTCTCTCTCTGTTTGGAAGACTGAACTTCATGCTTGATTCCCAGCAGGAGAGCCACGTGGAGTGTGATGTTGAGGTCTGTAACAAGGACACTAGCATGGACTGTTGCTTTCACTTTGACTTGGCTCTTTCATCTGTGGACAGTCAGTTCATCCCCATGGGACTGGTCAATTCATCAGGAGTTGCAAATTAAAAAAATATACCCAAAAGACCTTTTAATTACTGAGTGAAGTAGAGGGGATAATGGAGCTGTGAAAATGATAGGTAACTTCAGAAGTCCAGCCTGGTGGTCCAGCAGAACAATAGGCAGCTAAGAAGAATAACAAAATTGTGAAGGAGAATATTAGCTAAGGATAAACTTAGTAACCAAAGAAGGAATTAATTATAAGATATTTTTAAGTGAAAAAAAAGAGGGTTTTGTTTTTGTTTTTGTTTTTTACATTTTAGTTCTTCCTCAAATGTTGTGTGAAGTGTTTCTCCAATTTTACAAAGGTAAATCACAAATTTATTCTCTCTGAAGTTACATCTTCATCGCATTGATCATTTTTTAGCATTGGATTTCCGGGTTGAAACCAGTTTAATGATCTCTTACAGAGTGAGTTAATTTAGAAAGGTAAATCTATATATTGTGTAAATCTATACATGTATATAGTGTAAGTCCAGAAATAGAGAGTTCATGATGTGATGTGCTGGGACCAGCTCATGAGCTCAAAGATTCAACTGTAAGAGTCTTTTCCCAGCATCGGTTGCGTGAAATTAGCAATGGTGGGAATAGTTCCACCATAGAAACTGGCTAATACTACAAATCAGGACTCCTTCAGAGTCAGTTGTTAAATATTTACTGCCGGTCATAGGTCAACATTAAGCTTTGTCACCACTAGCTCTTAACCCTTAGAAAAACAATGGGTTCTGCTGACTAGCTCTGCTTATGGAATTGGTCATCTGTTCCTGAATCAAGTAGGTCTTTATCTTTTCATGCTCTTCTAGGTTGCTAAGAGTGAGGTAGAAAAGGCCATTAAGAGAGCAATCGACATAGGCTACCGCCATATTGATTCAGCTTATATGTACCAAAATGAAGAAGAAATTGGGAGAGCCATCCAGATGAAGATTGCAGATGGCACTGTGAAGAGGGGTGACTTATTCTACACTACAAAGGTATTGTGTATAGTCGCATATGTATCTGTGGAAGCTCACTCTTAGCTGAATCATTTCTTGGCACATGTCTTTTCTCATTAGTTTAATTCTCATTCACTCTCAGACCTTGAACTATGAGAAGGCTGGTTTGGAACAGCTAGATAGGAATGTGGGTTCTGTGGTCAGACTTCCTATATTTGAATCCAGGTTCTGCCACTTACTTTGGACAAACTAAAGTCTGTCCCTTAGTTTCCCAAGCTGTAAATGAAGATAACAATATTTGTCTCACAGGATTTTTATGAGTATTACTTCAAAAAAATACATGTAAATCTTTAAAAATATTTAATGTATTTTAAATGTTCAAAAATACTAGCTGTTATTATTATCATATGTTTTCAAACTCAGGGATGGATTTGGCTTTTCCAACTCTGTTATACTCAAGTTGTTTTTTTTTTTTTTTGCGGTACGCGGGCCTCTCACTGTTGTGGCCTCTCCAGTTGTGGAGCACAGGCTCTGGACGTGCAGGCTCAGTGGCCATGGCTCACGGGCCCAGCCGCTCCGCAGCATGTGGGATCTTCCTGGACTGGGGCACGAACCCATGTCCCCTGCATCAGCAGGCGGACTCTCAACCACTGCGCCACCAGGGAAGCCCTATACTCAAGTTTTGATGAAGCAACAATCTTTCTTAGCTGTAGTGTGAGGTAAAGCAATTTAGTCAGAAAGTGTAGGCTTTTGGAAACTTACAATCAAATTTTAGTTTTTTAATATTCTATATATTTGACTTTGTGAAATTTCTTAACCAAAAAAAGTCTTTTAACCTCTTTAAGTCTTAGTCTTTATATCTCAGTCTATTGCGCTGTCAATAGACATTTATTTCTCTTTCCTATGAGGTAGGAAAAATAATATAATACCACGGAACTGATATAAGGATAACATTCATGTTTATAAAAGTATTTCTAATGCATTTTTTAAACTTTCAAGCCACTTTTACTAATATAATTTATATCCACTGATATCACATCTGAAACAAATAAAAGAACTTAGTATTTAAGTTGGATTGGAAATGGAACACAAGAGGAATTTTCCCCATCGTGTTCATTGAACTGACTACTGCTAGAAAAAAAGCATTTGAATTTGAGGTAAAGTAGCCCAAGAGGAGGGAGTTGGTGTCCATGATAGTGAACCCTATACTGGTCTATGAATGGATATTTCTTCCTTCTAGCTCCAGAATGTGAATCTCTCCACACTTTGTTTAGATGAGGTGTTGCTAGAGCACTACCCTCTTAACTCTCAGCTTTAATCTTCTTTACATGGGATCCGTTTGTTTCCTTACCTGTAGTTATTTTGATGGATTTTCCTTAGATTATTACTTCTTAAAATGAAGTAACTAAAATGCCCTCCCCCCCAAATTCCTAAAGGGCCTAGCTTTCTTTGGCAAACCTAACAACTGAATGCAGCCAAGATAGAATTTCCTGAATCACAATCACTTGATGTGCTTGTTTCAAATGCAGTTTCCCAGGGACCTCCCTGGTGGTCAGGTGATTAAGACTTCCCCTTCCAATGCAGGGGGTGTGGGTTCAATCCCTGGTCAGGGAGCTAAGATCCCACATGCCTTGGGGCCGAAAAATCAAAACATAAAACAGAAGCAATATTGTAACAAAATTGATAAAGACTTTAAATATGGTCCATATCAAAAATTCTTAAAAAAATAAAATGCAATTTCCCAGCAAAGTCTCCAGATATTAAAATTTATGATGTTTGAGGGAGAACCCAGGGATATATCTTGCACAAACAAACCAAATAATTCTTTTTTGTATTTTCAGTATTGAGAGCATCTGTGTAAGACCATATTTTAACTTTCTACCATGTTTTCTTAATTCAATGTGAAAATAAGCTCTGATGATAAAGAATCCTGAGCTTCACAGGATGACTTGTCACTTCCCAACGACCACGAGCGGGTTTTTGGTTGTTGTTGTTTATTTGCCATTGTATTAATCTCTCCTAAATATTCTTAAATAATCCCACCCCACTTCTCTTTCCACCACTGCAGTTGTGGAGCACCTTTTTCCGTCCAGAATTGGTCCAAACTTGCCTGGAAAGCTCACTGAGGAAACTTCAACTGAGCTACGTGGATCTTTATCTTATTCATTTCCCAATAGCTATGAAGGTTAGCGAAAGTTATTTTACTTTGGTTATCAACATCATTAGTAGCTAAATAAAAAGAGGATATAGTTTGTGAAAATGAGAAGAATCATATATAATACTTTAATATTCTCTCTTTTTGTTTTTTCTTTTTTCTGCAACTATCCCTATCCCAGTTTACTATTCCAGCCCCAGACTGATGGGTTTACTGGTTTCAATGTATTTGCCTTGATCTTGTGGACAACTATGTATATTTTCAAGTCCCTATACTCTTGAATTTCAACCTCATGCCCACTGGTGTCTGGGGAACGTGACAGTGTAGAGACCTGTGAAGGCACAGAAAATTTAAGGAGGATGAGACTCAGCCCTTGAGATGGTGACAAGTCCCTCTCTCAAAAGACCACCTCCAGGTGGAAAGCAGGGACGGAAGAGCTTTATCCCACAAGGATCTGGGACAAAGGAGCCCATTCAGCTATGGTACCACTCTGGGCTCTCACTAGGATGGGGTCTTGGGTATCTCAAGTTGTCCTTGACACAAACAATATTTATTAAACCTTTAGGGGTTAAAAACATTTCTAGGAACTGTACTTTCTCAATGTACTACCATTCCTTTCAAGAATAAGGATAGATGGTTCCATTAGCCTCAAGGTCTAAAGGCTCCAAACATATTGGCTGAGGCCAGACATAGCTTGATCCAACCTCTTCTTCTTTCCTATGTTCCAGCCTGGGGAGGACTTTTTCCCAAAGGACACACATGGAAACATCATTTTTGACACAGTGGATCTCTGTACCACATGGGAGGTGAGTGCAGCTCCAAAGAGGCCATGTCTCTGCACCTTGGGGCGGAGAGGACAGAAAAGGAATTGAGGAGAGGAGGATGTAGTCCAATTCTGCCCCCTGTGTAGACTTGGGCAAGTCCCTGAACGTCCCTCTGCCTCAGTTTCACATTTCTTCTATTTAGTAATTCAATAAGTGGTTATTGAGTGCTTATGATTACTGAGTACTTCTAAGTACTCAAGCTACATCCATGAACAAAACCAAGGTCTCTGACCCCATAGAGTGGTAGATGCTACTGGTGGGGGGGAAGGATGCAGTGGTATAAGAAAGAGTAAGGGAACTGAGTGTGCCAGGCTGGGTTTGGGGCACAGATAGGCAATTAAAAACAGAATGGACAGGGCAGGCCTCTTTGAGAAGGTGGCATTTGACCAAAGACTTGCAGGAAATTGATTAAATGGATAATGAAATTGATTAATTGATTAATGGATTAAGTAGATTAAGTGGGTATCTGGAGGAAGAGTGACGCAGGCATAAAGAAAATCAAGGCAAAGATTTTAAGATAGGAGAGAGCTTACCATGTTCAAAAACCAGCAAAGGGGCATGTGTGGCTGGAACAGAGTGAATTTGGTGGTCAATAATAGGAAATGAGGTCAAAGAGAAAACAAGGAGCTGGTGGTCTGGGAGATGGCATGGCCACTTCCTGTTTCCCAGGCTGCACCTGACTCAACCTCCATTCTCCTGGCGCTTGTTCTGATATTGTTCTATCATATTATTTTAGGTGCTAGCTAAAAATCGCACTGGATCTCTTAGCCCTGCCTTGGCTGCTTGCATTCTTACTCTATCTCCTTACCCATTTCAAAAACTATTTTATTTCTCATTCTCCTCCTATTGGCCAATTCTTGTCTTATTTACTGACAACTGCATCACGTATTGTCTCCCATCCACAGCATGCTACCATTTGTTATGCTTCTCTAGCCAGTTACTCCTCACCACCTCTTCCTCCCCAGGCCCTGGAGAAGTGTAAGGATGCAGGACTGGCCAAGTCCATTGGGGTGTCCAACTTTAACTGCAAGCAGCTGGAGATGATCCTGAACAAGCCAGGGCTCAAGTACAAGCCCGTCTGCAACCAGGTGAACCCCACCAATTGGCCCCCCAACCTCTTGTCCCTCATCATCATCTTACTATTTTCTCACTTCAACAAAGTCACCAATGGCGCTCCCCTCTCATGTACTGTACCTTTGGACACTAGCTGCTGATGTTACTATTGTAACTGTTTTGGCACTTTTTAACAATTGAGTCGTTTTAAATTAAGGTATGTAGTTTTTAGACATATGCTATTGCACACTTAATAGACCACAGTGTAGTGTAAACATCACTTTTTATGTTTACTGGGAAACTGAAAAATATGTGGCTCCTTTATTGCAATATTTGCTTTATTGTGATGGCTTGGAACTGAACCTGCAGTATCTCCAAGGTTTGCCTGAACAGGTAGCAAATAAGCATATGAAAAATTGTTAAACATCACATATCATTAGAGATTTGCAAATTAAGACAAAAGTGAGATACAATAGTTCTCTCTAATCTGTGGGATAAGACACCTCCCCCCACCCACCACCACCACAGTGGATGCCCCAAACCATACCATGGATATTACTGAACACTATATAGACTATATTTTTTCCTATATGTACATGCCTATGATAAAGTTTAATTTTAATTAAGTACAGTAATGGGACTTCCCTGGAAGTCCAGTGGTTGACTCTGTGCTTCCAATGCAGGGGGTGCAGGTTCGATCCCTGGTCAGGGAACTAAGCACAGTAAGAGAATATTTGATTTGTTAATTATGGTGTATCACAGTGATTGATTCGCATATATTGAAGAATCCTTGAATCCTTGGGATAAATCCCACTTGATCATGGTGTATGATCTTTTTAATGTGTTGTTGGATTCCGTTTGTTAGAATTTTGTTGAGGATTTTTGCATTTATGTTCGTCAGTGATATTGGTCTGTAATTTTCTTTTTTTGTGATATCTTTGTCTGGTTTTGGTATTAGGGTGATTGTGGCCTCATAGAACTAGTCTGGGAGTGTTCTTTCCTCTGCAGTTTTTTGGAAGAGTTTGAGAAGGATAGGTGTTAGCTCTTCTCTAAATGTTTGATATAATTCTCCTGTGAAGCCATCTGGTCCTGGACTTTTGTTTGCTGGAAGATTTCTAATTACAGTTTCAATTTCATTACTTGTGATTGGTCTGATTATATTCTCTAATTCTTCTTGGTTCAGTCTTGGAAATTTGTACAAACCATATGGTCATCTCAGTAGATGCAGAAAAAGCTTTTGACAAAATTCAACAAACTCTCCAGAAAGTGGGCATAGAGGGAAACTACCTCAACATAATAAAGGTCATATGCAACAAACCCACAGCAAACATTATTCTCAATGGTGAAAAACTGAAAGCATTTCCTCTAAGATCAGGAACAAGTCAAGGATGTCCATTCTTGCCACTATTATTCAGCATAGTTTTGGAAGTCCTAGCCAAGGCAATCAGAGAAGAAAAAGAAATACAAATTGGAAAAGAAGAAGTAAAACTGTCACTGTTTGCAGATGACAATATACTGTACATAGAAAATCTAAAAGATGCTACCAGAAAATTACTAGAGCTAATCAATGAATTTGGTAAAGTAGCAGGATACAAAATTAATGCACAGAAATCTCTTGCATTCCTATACATTAACAATGAGAGATTAGAAAGAGAAATTAAGGAAACAATCCCATTTACCATCACAACAAAAAGAATAAAATACCTAGGAATAAACTTACCTAAGGGGCAAAAGACCTGTACTCAGAAAAGTGTAAATATAAGACCAGACACTATGAAACTCTTAGAGGAAAACAAAGGGAAAACACTGTTTGATATAAATCACAGCAAGATCTTTTTTGATCCACTTCCTAGAGTAATGACAATATAAAAACAAAGATAAACAAATGGGATCTAGTGAAACTTAAAAGCTTTTGCACAGCAAAGGAAACCATAAACAAGACGAAAAGACATTCCTCAGAATGGGAGAAAATATTTGCAAACAAAGCAACTGACAAAGGATTAATCTCCAAAATATACAAACAGCTCATGCAGCTCAATATCAAAAAAACAAACAACCCAATCAAAAAATGGGCAGGAAAAAGAAAAAAGGGCTGGAGACCTATATAGACATTTCTCCAGAGAAGACATACAGATGGCCAAGAGGCATGTGAAAAATGCTCAACATCACTAATTATTAGAGAAATGCAAATCAAAACTACAATGAGGTATCATCTCACACCTGTCAGAATAGCCATCCTCAAAAAATCTACAAACAATAAATGCTGGAGAGGGTGTGGAGAAAAGGGAACCCTCTTGCACTGTTGGTGGGAATGTAAATTGATACAGCCACTATGGAGAACAGTATGGAGGTTTCTTAAAAAACTAAAAATAGAACTACCATATGACCAGTAATCCCACTACTGGGCATATACCCTGATAAAACCATAATTCAAAAAGACACATGCACCCCAATATTCATTGCAGCACTATTTACAATAGCCAGGACATGGAAACAACCTAAATGTCCATCGACAGATGAATGAATAAAGATGTGGTACATATATACAATGGAATATTACTCAGTCATAAAAAGGAACACAATTGGGTCATTTGTAGAGATGTGGATGGACCTAGAGTTTATCATACAGAGTGAAGTAAGTCAGAAAGAGAAAAACAAACATTGTATGTTAATGCACATATGTGGAATCTAGAAAAATGGTACAGATGAACCTATTTGCAGGGCAAGAATAGAGACACAGATGTAGAGTACAGACATGTGGACATGTCAGGTGGGGAAGGGGATGGTGGGATGAACTGGGAGATTAGGATTGACATAGATACACTACCATGTGTAACATAGGTAGCTAGTGGGAACCTGCTGTATAGTACAGGGAGCTCAGCTCGATGCTCTGTGATGACCTAGATAGGTGGGATGGGGGGCGGGGAGATCCAAGAGGGAGGAGATATATGTATACATATAGCTGATTCACTTTGTTTTACAGCAGAAACTAACACAACATTGTAAAGCAACTATACTCCAATAAAAAAAAGAGAGAGAGAGAGAGAGAGAATATTTGAATGGCCAGCATCACTAATTTTGTGTTTTGGGGACATTACTAAGTAAAATAAGGGTCACTTGAACACCAGCACTGCGATACCACAACAGATGATCTGATGGCTGCTAAGTGAGCAACAAGCTGGTAGCATATAGAGTGTGGGTACATTGAACAAAGGCATGATTCCTGTCTTGCGTGGGATGGGGCAGGACAGCACAAGACTTCATGACACCATTTAGAACAGTGTGAAATGTAAAACTTATGAATTGTTTATTTCTGTAATTTTCCATTTAATATTTTCAGACCATGGTTGACTGTGGGTAGCTGAGACCACAGAGAGAAAAACCACAGATGGGGTGGGGCCACCCTCCTGCCATGTACCTGTTAAAAGTGTCCAAATCCAGAACACTGACAACACCAAATGCTGGTGAGGATGTGGAGCAACAGGAACGCTCATTCATGGCTGATGGAAGTGCAACATGGTGCAGCCACTCTGCAAGACAGTTTGGCAGTTTCTTGCAAAACTAAACATACTCTTACCATATGATCCAGCATTGTAGTCCTTGGTATTTACCCAAAGGAGCTGAAAACACACAAACCTGAACATAGAGTTTTATAGCAGTTTTATTCATAATTGCCCAAACTTGGAAGCAACCAAGATGTCCCTCCATCCCTCCAGAGGTGAAAGGATAAACAAAATCTGGGACAGCCTTACAATGTAATATTATTTAGCAATTTAAAAGTGAGCTATCAAGCGAGAAAAAGACATGGAGGAAACTTAAATGCATATTGTTAAGTGAAAGAAGCCAATCTGAAAATTCTGCCTACTGTATGATTCCACCTCTATGACATTCTGGAAGAGGCAAAACTATGGAGACAGTAAAATGATCAGTGCTTGCCAGGGGTACAAAGGGACAGAAGGGTGGATGAATAGGTGGTACACAGGGGAACTCTTAGGACAGTATAACTATTATTCTGTTGGATGTTGTAATGAAAGATACACATCATCCATTTGTCAAAACCCATAGAATTTACATCACAAAGAATGCACCCTAATGTAAACTATGGGCTTTACTTAATAATAATCTGCCAATATTGACTCATCAATTTAAATAAATGTACCATACTAATGTAAGAGGCTAATAATAGGGGAAATTGGAGAGGGAATGAAGGGAAATATGGAAACTGTACTTTTTGTTCGATTTTTTCTGTAAAACCAAAAGTGCTCCAAAAAAAAAAAAAAAAGAAAGAGGAAGGAAGAAGGAAAGGAAGGAAGGAAGGAAGAAAAGGGAAGAAAGAAAAGATCAGTGGTTGCAAAGGGTTCATGGGGAGGGAAGGAGGGATGAACAGGTAAAGCACAAGACATTTTTAGGCACTAAAACTATTGTGTTTGGTGCACCATTGGTACAGCTGTGGATGATGGTCACTTGCTGGCCCAAGTTCCTGGTATTTCTAAGTATTTCTGGTGCCGTGAATCTGTATTCACTGTATGTTCCTTGTAAATTTGGTGCTGGCAATCCTGCTGGTCCTACACTCCAATACTTCTGCTTGGCAATTTACAGGTGGAATGTCACCCTTACCTCAACCAGAGCAAACTGCTGGAGTTCTGCAAGTCCAAGGACATTCTCCTTGTTGCATATACTACCTTGGGGTCTGACTTAAGGAAAAAATGGTAATGATCTCTATAAAGGTATTCCGACCCTAGATGCTGTGCCTTCTGGAGACATCTCTCAATGTCTGGAGGAAATTAAGTATAGTCAAGAGAAATCATCCATCTTTGCAAACCCTTTACCTAGCCTACATTGTGAGGACTCAATAAAACATTATTGAATAATAAAGTAATTATTACTGATTAAAATGTTCATCCAATTCAAAAGGTTTGGATTTAAAGAGTGACAAGGTAATTCCAAGCCATGATTCTGACACTTAGCAGTTGAGGGATATGAGACAAGTTACAACTTCTGTAAGTTTTAGTTTCTTTATCTCTTCAAGAGGAATATAGATGTGTACCTTTTAACAGTTGAGGACAAAATGGAGACAATTAGTTGAGAGCATTTTTTGCAATAGCAAATTCTTATAAAATTCTTGGTTATTATGATGGTGGTCATTGGGTCTTACTGTGGACAACAATTTTGTCTTCTTGACTTATTCAATCTTTTACTAAGTTTCTCAGAAATGTTTAAAAGATGAAAAAACTACCCGATTTTCCCTTTCTTTCCCTTGTCCTTCTTTGGATTTACCAAAAGAAGCCAAAGAAATATTGAGACAACCAGAAGGTAATGAGGAAGATTCTAGAGGATCAACCACCCCTAGCCTGAATGAACTATCCCCAAGTAGAATGGATACACAACCTCAGACACATAGCACCTCTGCCTCCCTCCCAGGGTGAAAAAGGACAATCCAGTTCTCCTGCAGGATCCAGTACTCAACATAATTGCTGAAAAGCACAGGCGAACTCCAGCCCAGGTCACCCTGCGCTATCAGCTGCAGAGAGGGGTGGCTGCTCTGGCCAAGAGCTTCAATGAGAAGAGGCTCAAGGAGAACTTCCAGGTACCTGCTAGGGTTTGGGGCAGCAGGGGGCTGACAGAAGCACATCATTTTCCCTGGGATGGGTTACTTGGGAGGCTCCCAATGTGTATTGGGGCAAAGCTTATCTCCCTGTATATTCTATGCGTATATGTGCTATAGTTAACTGTCCTGTCCTCCAAATCCTACAAGCGAGGAGGCCTGGTGGTTGTAAAGAACAGTCGACAGAGCGTCAGGTTTGAGTCTCAGTCCTGGTTTTCACTCAGCAGTATGGCCCTGAGTAAATCATCCCTTGATTTCTTCAGCTAAAAAAATGAAGGAGTTAGCTGAAGTGAGACCTGGGCTCAAAAATCTCAAGGATTCCTTGGCTACCACCACAGCTATTCAATACAAGTCTCTGAGGGTGACCTGAATTGCTAATCTCAACTCTTTGAATGGACAAATGCCCATGACTTTTATCAGGGAATGAATCCCAAGTTCATGACAACTGTCTCATGAAACCTACATAAATTCCTACATAAATTTGTGTGTGTATCTGCATGTGGGGGGCATGTAGGGGCTGCAGTAATTGCCTCCAGGAAATTGAATTGATCTTCTCACGTTTCTGATAGGTTTTTGAATTCCAGTTGACCCCAGAGGATATGCAAAGTCTAGATGGCCTAAACAGAAACATGCGCTATTTTGAAGAAGATTCGTAAGTACCCTGTTCCATTGTAGATGCTGGGGGAGCAGGGTAATGAAGGAATTCCATTTATTCTAATCCACAAAGGGCAGGGTCTTCTCTTGCCTCTTCTTTTAGGGAAGTGGATGGAAAACATTTTTCCTTCAAGCCCTCATACCCCTGTTACTCCATGCCCCTCTGTCCTTCCTCTGCTTAAATTCCAGGATCAATCAATACGAGGACATCCTTTGCACATATTTTCAAGTCTCCTCTCTCTTCTTTGTCTTACTCATTGGTCTAAAACCTGGTTACATCCTGCTCTCTCTCCCTCTACTTCATCAGATTTCCCCTCCCCATGAGATTACTCCTAGAGGCATTGGAACATTCCCTCATCTTCAAAGAAGCTCTGTCTCAAACTGACTTCATCTGCAGCTCACCCCACCATCCCCGTTTCTCCTTTTACAGCAAAACTTCTTGAAGAAGTCCATGCTTTCTTCCTCTCTTGTCTCTCTCCCCGTTCTCTTCTGAACCCACACAAACCAGGCATTTGCCCTCCTCTCTGCCAAAGCTCCTCTTGTCAAGGTCAGCCATGACCTCCTCTTTGCTTAACCCAGCAGTGATTCTCATCCATCTTATTTTACCTAGTGGGTCACTCCTCCTAGAAACACTTTCTCAGCTATGCTCTCTTCACTGCAGATCTGGTTTCCCCTTATGCCCCATGCCATTCCTTCTCCTGGTCTTTGCAGGTGTCTCCTCATCAACCTGACCTCTTAACTTTGGAGTGACCTAAGGCTCAATCCTTGGACGTCTTCTCTTTTCTATCCACATCCTCATCCTTGGTACTTAATCTAGTCCCGTGCTCTAAACACTGGGTAAATATACACTCCCCCAAATTATATCCAGCCCAGACCTAGGCCCTGGACCAAGACTTGTATATCCATTTGCTCTACTCCACTCAAACTTATCAAGTCTACACTTGAGCTCATGATGGTACCTGCACCCACCCCACCCCCCCAAACCCCACATACCTCACATGCTTGTATCAGAATCTTCCTGATCAACTAAGTGGCTGCTATTTGCTCTCTCTGCTTCTGTACTTCGTCTCTGCCCGTACTCACCAGAGTGAATGAGGTAAAAATGTAGGTCTGTATATGTTAATCCCAAACTCCTAATATCCCTCCCCCAACACCTTTCCCCTTTGGTAACCGTAAGTTTGTTTTCTATGTCTGTGAGTCTGTTTCTGTTTTGTAAATAAGTTCATTTGTATCATTCTTTTTAGATTCTACATATAAGTGATATCATATGATATTTATCTTTCTCTGTCTGACTTATTTAACATATACACGCTACTACATATAAAATATATAGTATAGGGAACTCTATTCAATATTCTGTAATAACCTATATGGGAAGAGAATCTGAAGAAGAATGGATATATGTATATGTATAACTAAATCACTTTGCTGCACACCTGAAACTAACACAAAATTGTAAATAAACTATACTCCAATATAAAATAAAAATTAAACTAAATCAAAAAAAAATAAAAAATAAAAACACTACTATTTTCTGGAAAAAAAACCCCACAAAAAACAAACAAAAAAAATAGTAGGTCTGGTGGGGAAATCCTGTCTCGGTAACTGGTGGCCTGTCTTCTCACTCAGAGTAAAGGCCAGAGTCCTCACAAAACCTACAAAGTCCAGCAGGATATGGTCTCCCCATGCCTCTGCCTCTAAGTCCTGCTGTTCTGCCCCTTCTGACTCCAGTGCAGCCCAGTGGCCTCCTTGCTGTCCCCCACATGCATCAGGCCCATCTTGGGGCCTTTGCACTGTCTGTTCCCTCTGCCCAGAACGCTCTTCCTCCAAATACCTGGATGGTCACTCCTTCACCACTGTCAGTCTTAACTCAGATGGCACCTCTGTGACACCTTCTCTGTCACTTTATCTAAAAATGCAGCCCTGTACAGCCCTTCCTTCCCCTCCATCCTGCTCCCTTTTTCTCTTGGCCCACCTCCCTAATTAACATACCGTGTGGTTTGCTAACCTATTCTGTTTACTTTCTGTTTACCACAGAACGTTAGATTTGTAGGGAAGGAATTTTAAAAAACTGCCCCTCTCTGAGTAATTAGTAAATGTTTGTTGAATGAATAATATAAGAAAATGATAGACAGGGAAAAGTAAGGGACAGTGAAGAAGCAGGTAGTAATTTTTAACAATTAATATCAGTCATTTTAATCAACAATAATTATCCAGTGGTTTAGCATTGCCTACCTCGAAAATGATTACAGTAAGTCCCCTACATAAGAATGAGTCTCCTTCCGAGAGCGCATTTGTAAGTCCAACAAGGTTAGCCTAGGTACCCAATTAACACAATCGGCTATACAGTACTGCACTGTAATAGGTTTATAATACTTTTCACACAAACATACATAACAAATAAACACAAAAAATAAAGAAAACATTTTTAATCTTACAGTACAGTACCTTGAAAAGTACAGTAGTACAGTACAACACCTGGCATCCAGGGGCTGGCATCGAGTGAACGGGCAAGAAGAGTTACTGCCTGCAGGAGGGAGAGGAGATGGGAGATGGTAGAGCTGAAGGATCATCAGTAGTAGGAGACAGCGGGCAAGCTGTAATTTCACTCATGCCTGACGTTGATGGAACGCACGTTCACAACTTTGAAAGTTTGCAACTTGAAGGTTCGCATATAGGGGACTTACTGTACTTTATATATACAAAGACAGTTCACTTCCTTTGCTAAAAATGGAAACCCCTGTTGAAGTGGCTTATATTATAATCACTCTATCTCTAGATCTAATATATAATTTTTCACCCAACAAAGTCATAGGTAAATTATTTCTGAGTGCTTGAAAGAAATTGAACAACAGTGATATTCTTGTCACCTTCCACATCATCACCTTGAAATATTTGTTAACTTTAGGTATTAAACCAGATTGGCACTGTTTTAAAAGAGGAAGAACTTATTTCTGCCCTCTTGGGAGTTTATAATATCAACGCAAATAGTTTATCTCTTTAAGTTGTAGAATAATATACCTAAAAAATGGAATATATTGGTTTATTTTTGTGTGTGTGCCCAAGTGCATGTAAGTATATTTATTTTTACAGTGTGTTCATTACATTGTAATACAATTGTATATGGTTGTTATAAAACTTGTTGGGTTTGTACTTGTCCAAAAAAGAAAACTACATTAATTCTCATGCTTAAGCCAGTTTAAAAGAAACCTCTCTTTACCCAGCCCAGAAACAGTTACTTGACTAAGACTCTCCCTTTATCTTTTAGACTGTCTCATCATCCAAATTATCCATTTCATGTTGAATATTAACAGCAGTGTCTGTGGTTGCTCCAGAGTTCTCAGTTTTGGGTTGATGATTGGAGGACATCTCAAGGATGAGAACGTGCCTGCTTTGTTGCATGTCACTTAGCCTGATCAGGCTGGAGTCCCTGGAGCAGGAAATAAAAATCTCTAAACCCAGTCTTTTTCCCCCAAAGTAAATAAAGATACATTTCAAACAATCCAACCTACTGCTGCTTTGGCTTTTTTGGTTTATCTGTTTTGTTTTGTTTCCCTGTATAACTGAGGTTGAAATGCTGTCAGCCCTGGAAGTGATCATAGGAGATATGGATCCCCCAGAAAAAGCTAACCATAGTATATTTTCCAAATTTTCGAAGTCTGGCTTTTCACCTGTCTGTAGTTCTTGTGTGTTTTTTCCCCTTTTGTTCTGTGAATTTGCTGCACTATATAATTTTATGAGACCTTTTAAAGGGATCTAAAACTTAATGAATACACAATACCCCAAATGTCCAGATTTCAATAAAAAATTACTCATTATACCTAAAACAAGGCATCAAATTGAATTAAAAAAGACAAGCTACAGATACCCACACCAAGATGACTGAGATATTAGAATTATCTTACCAAGATTTTAAAGCAGCCATCATGAAACTGTTTCAACAAGCCATTACAAACATACTGGGGACAAATGAAAAAGTAAAAAGTTTCAACAAGGAAATAGTGTCCTAGCAAAGAAATAGAAGACATAAAGAAAAACCTAATGGTAATTTTAGAACTGAAAAATACAATAATAAAAATTGAAAACTCAGTGGATAACCTCAGTAGATTTGAAGGAACAAAGGAAATAAACAGTGTGCTGGAAGATAGAGCGATATCAATTACCCAGTGGGAACAAGAGAGAGAAAGTAGGTTTTTAAAAAAAAATAGGAACAGGGCCTTGGGGACCTGTGGAATAATAACAAAAGATCTAACATGCATGTGATCGGAGTGGGGAAAATAGGGAGATGTTTGTCAAAGGGTACCAAATTTCAGTTATGAGATGAGTAAGTTCTGAGGTTCTCATGTACAGAATGCTGACTGTAGTTAATAATACTGTAGTGTATAATTGAATTTGCTTAGAGAATAGATCTTAAGGGTTCCCACCAAAACAAAAACAAAAAAAGGAATCTGACAGTTGATGGATGTGTTAATTACCTTGACTGCATGTGGGGATCATTTCACCATGTATATGAATATCAGATCATCACTATCTATAATTTTAATTGTCAATTATACAACATTAAAGCTGGGGGAAAAAAGAAAGAAAGTGTGATGAATCTCATCCAATGTCCCTTCATGGAATCAACCAATAGAATTGACAATGAGGATAGTACTTTTAGTTTATAACTATTCTAATTTAAAAAATTGATTTTTATATTTATGGCACTAGTATCTACTACTTACTCTGTTAGAGTAAATCTTAAGCCTTCTAACCACACACAAAAAAGGGAGCTATGTGATGTGACGGGAGTTAACTTGATTGTGGGAATCATTTCACAATGTGCACGTGTGTCAGATCATCACACTGCGCACTTAAAACACATACAGTTTATTTGTCAATTACACCTCAAGAAAGCTGGAAAATTAAAGGAGGGAGTGGGGCAAAAGAGAGGGGGGAACAGTTAGAAAAGGGATTGGTGATGGAGAAGTTCTCTGTCCTAACTGTGGCCACGATTCATGAAACACATAGGTGAAAAAATTGCACAGAACTAAATGCACGCCCAGCACAAATTTGGGAAAATCTGAATAAGCTCAGTGGGTTGTATCGTTGTCGATATCCTTGTCATGACATGGGGCTGTCATCTTGCAAGATGGTAACGTTGCGGGGAGCTGAGCAGAGGGGACACGAGATTTCTCTGTATTATTTCTTTCAATAGCATGTGAATTTACAGTTCTCACAAAATAAAAGTTTACTGTAAAATGAGCAACTAGAAAATTGTCACCGGCTCCACACCTGCTCCTCCCTTTTGGATTCCTTTCTTTTTTTTTTTTTTTTTTTCTGTACGCGGCCTCTCACTGTTGTGGCCTCTCCCGTTGCGGAGCACAGGCTCCGGATGCGCAGGCTCAGCGGCCATGGCTCACAGGCCCAGCCGCTCCGCGGCACGTGGGATCTTCCCGGACCGGGGCACGAACCCGTTTCCCCTGCATCGTCAGGCGGACTCTCAACCACTGCGCCACCAGGGAAGCCCTCTGTTTTATTTTGTTGGCTCTTAATTACTCATAAATAGAATTCTACTCTGCTATTTGTTGAGTGATCTGAGACCTTTTACTTTTCTACCACCTAGGCAGCCAACTGCAGGGACCCCTAGAAAATGAGGCAGTTCCCCAGGCAGGGTAAGAGGGTCTGACCTGAGTATCTGCTTCTGGGACCGATAATCTTACTAAGACTTTCTGTGCCTCAGTTTCATCACCTGTACAATGGGGTGTTAACAACAGTCCCCACCTTACAGGCTTGTGAGGATTAACTGAGAAAGTAAGTGTAAAACAGTGCCTGGTACATCATTAAAATCATACTATTAGCTGACAGTAAGTGCAAGACAGCTATTATCGTTATTTTAAGTATTATTCTCTGAACATTGGATTCCAAACATACATAAGTCGTTTCTGAATCATCCTCTCTTGTTTCGCTTTCTAGGCATCTTCTGCTCTCTGTTACTGTGACTGATGCACAGTTGCTACATCCTTTACTGAAACTAATACAATGACTTAAAGTAGAGCTGCACTAGGAATGAAGCAGTTTTTCTTGTTTAGTCTAAAAAGATGAGCGACAGCTCAGCTTACACCATGAGATTCTCAGAAAAGGTGCTCTCATGGGAGACGCCCAAGCAGCGATCATTCAGCCTAATGTAGGAGAAATCCTTTCCAGGATGTCTGTAATCCTTTCTCTGTCCCGTCCTGACCTGCATCCTAGTTCAGGCGGTCATCACCCCCGCCTCTATGGCTGTTACTGTCGCCTGTCTCCTGCCTCCTGTTCAAACACGTGCTTCTTTCAGCGGCTACGATCACCTCGACACAACACAAGTCTCTCTTACATAGAATACAAGCTCCCTACTTCAAAGCCTTCAGCTGTGGTCCTTTATCTAAGAGGAAAAGAATAAGCTCCTCAAATGGCATCCGGACTTCCACCATTGGCCCATCTGCTTCCCCAGCCTCGCATCTCTGCTGCCTAACATTTTTCCATGTAGGAACGTCAAGCTTCTTATGTGGCCCTGTACCCCGCGCTGTCCCATACCCTGTGCCTTTGCTCAAGAGGTCACCTCTGCCTGTCATGCTGTCCCCGACCCCTTGACCGCACCAATCCCAGCATCTGCACGAAGCTGCAGAAGTCCTGTCCCGTCTGGTTCAAGCACAGGTGGAGTCATCAGCTCGCATGAGGAGACCGGAGAACCCTCCCTGTGCTGCTCCCCCTATCTCGTGGCCCAGTCCTGAACGGTCTGCAGCCCGCTCTCTCTGCCAGGGAAGGCCCACCTTGCTGACAATAAACAGGTCCTTCCGCCTCACCATGCCCTCCTTGACCTTGCACTGGATCCCCACTCCAACCTCATTTTCGTTGTGGTACAAGCCCACTTCTATCGCAACTTTTACTGCTCTGTCACTTCCCCTGGGGCCGCCTGCAAAACAAGGAACAGAAGTAAACCACCCACATTCAGGGCCAACCCTAATTCCCCCTTTGCACTCTAGAATGCACAGCCAATGATCCGTAAAAAATGAAGTTACTGAATTGGTACTTCTATCCCTTTGTCCTAAAATTAGGGAATGTCAGAGTCAGAAAGGATTTATAGTTAATCTAAGTTCAAATTCCTTTACTTATTTGGGGAAAACGCTTTAGGTATTTTTAGTGCTTGCAAATAACTGAGCTAGAGGCCGTGTTTCCAGAATGGAACACAGGAATAAATAAATTTAGGAGGAATAAAGATGACAGGTGAGTCGCAAGGAGGTACAGGCTCACCCTCTACCCACAAAGACCATCAGTCCAAGTGTGAAGGTAGACATGTGCACACCAAGATAATCCATCACACAGAGCATCTGCCAGACCCAGAGGAACGCGATGGACTCTATCAGGAATGCGGAAGTTCGGAAAAGAAAATGCTCACTGTGAACGGGGTTGTTCTAGCAGGCGAGGGGCCTGGAACCAGGGGAAGAGGCCCGGGACGGCTCACAGGACCATTAAACCCAATGTTCCCAAAGGGCTTCACAGCTCACAAGGCGCTTTCTCACTTGAACTTGACATCACCCCACGAGATGCATCAGTATAATGATCTTCATTTAACGAGAACACATTCAGAGTGGCTGGGAGCTAATGAACTAAGTGTCCACCTCAAAGTTAGAAGAACCACTTACGAAAATAAGAATGAATATCAAATATCAATAAAGAAGATCAACAAAGCCAGTGGTTAGTTCTTTGAAAAATCTTAATAAAGTAGACAAACTTTTTGGTTGTTGTCCTTTTTTTTTTTTTTGGCTGCGCTGCACAGCATGTGGAATCTTAGTTCCCCAACCAGGGATCGAACCCGGGCCCCCAGCAGTGGGAGCGTGGAGGCCTAACCACTGGGCCACCAGGGAATTCCCTAAAGTAGACAAACTTTTGACAAGACTGAGACCAATTTTTTAAAAAATGACATGAGAGGAAAGCAGTACATATAGATAAAAATAGAGATTTAATATCTAAGAAACTATTATCAATGACTAGAAGCCGACAATTTGGAAAAATGAAATAAAATGGAAATATTCCTAGAAAAACTTAACTCAAGAAGAAATAAAGCTCAATTGTCCTATAGTTATTTTTAAAATGAAGCAATTAAACACAACACACACATAGTTCTACAAAATTTTCAAGTCAGAATTCACCCCACTTTAAAACAAAATCTTTCTGACAAGAGGTAAAGAGGAAATAATTCCAACTCATTCTACCAAACCGCAATGAATTAAACTACATCCCTGGCCTCTACGAGTTAAGTGGATAGAAGAAATAATTTAAATAATATTTTGATGAGCAAGGGTGGATCATTCGAATTCCTACTCATCCAATAACTTCCTATGTGACTTCTTTTTTTTTTTTTTTTTTTGCGGTACGCGGGCCTCTCACTGTTGTGGCCTCTCCCGTTGCGGAGCACAGGCCCCGGACACGCAGGCTCAGCGGCCATGGCTCACGGGCCCAGCCGCTCCGCGGCATGTGGGATCTTCCCAGACCGGGGCAGGAACCCGCGTCCTCTGCATCGGCAGGCGGACTCTCAACCACTGCGCCACCAGGGAAGCCCCCTATGTGACTTCTTAAATGGATATCTTTTTACCAAAGACTAAGTTTTAAAAGAAAGCAAATTTGAAAAGCTTTTTAGTTAGTGCTATGTCTAAATCACTGACAGAAAGTCCGAAGTAGAGAAAGGTCCAAAGTACTTCCACTATCAGGTTTTTACACGGGGAAGAAGACAAAGCTTCAGTGTTTCTTTTTAGGGCTTCCCTGGTGGCGCAGTGGTTGAGAGTCCGTCTGACGATACTAGGCGATACGGGTTCGTGCCCCGGTCCGGGAAAATCCCACATGCCACAGAGCGGCCGGGCCCGTGAGCCATGGCCGCTGGGCTTGCGCGTCCGGAGCCTGTGCTCCGCAACGGGAGAGGCCACAACAGTGAGAAGCCCGCGTACCGCAAAAAAAAAAACAAAAAAAAAAAAATAAAAATCAATGTTTCTTTTTAAAACCAAACTGGCAATGGCAGCATTTCTTTGTCTCTTTGATACAGACATTTCCCCAATCTTCCGGTTGGCTGCTGCTCTGATCTGTGAGGTGACTGCCAATGTTCCCGCCCTTATCCAAGCATGACCACCTTTTCTTCTGGGCTTTCCCGGACGTTATTTCTGAATAATTATGATTGGGACTCAATATGAATAAGGACAACCTCCATTTTCAGAAAATCTGATATCTAAATATTCCATCTTTCAAACACAGGAGGAGCCCTGCGGCAGGTGCGGGCGATCAGCTGGGCCTGCGGAGGCTGAGGTAGGTGTCCCGGGGGTGTCCCCGCGGGTGTCCAGGTAGGTGGCCCCTCCACGTCAGGGAGCGCCGAGGAAAGGCGCCACCCCTCCCCGACCACGGGGCCGCCTCACCTTCCAGATGCCCAGGCCCAGGACAGGTATCTTCTCCATGCTTCAGATCACCTCTACAGCTACCGCGCGGCTCCGAGGGACGCCACCGTAGTGGGTGCCCGGATTCGCTGGCGGCACGGTGGTGGACACTTCGATTGGCCGGCGGCTCCGATGGTAGACACCTGATTGGCTGGAGGCCCCGGTGGTGAACACCCTGATTGGCTAGCGACGCGGCCGGTTAGCCAGAAGCGCTTGCGGGCAGTGGACACGCCCACATGGGCGGAGACGGAAGGTAGGGCGTTGGGGAGAGCATGTGCGCACGCGCCGGGTGGGCTTTGCGGTCCAGGAGGGAGTAGGCCCAGCACCCAGTCTCCTAGCAGCACGCTGGCGGCGCAAGGCATCCGGAGCGGAGAGATGCCGGGCTGCTGGGCGGGGATCCAGAGGTTCCCAGGGTCGTCTGGGCAGGGCCATCCCCAGGTCAGCGGGGAGAGGACAGGGTCTGAGGCCTTGTGTCCACCGCTCTGAGCGCGTGGGACGAGGGTAGGCTCCCAAGACTCCCACTCCCATGCCAGGGGACACCAGGATACGGGAGGGAAGACCTGCTTCATCCTCTACAAATTGTGCTTGGGCGGGACCCCGAGGGTTCCACGATTTCATAGAAGAGTGTGTTGGCCTTGGTTCTCTGTTGGCGACCCGCTGTGCTGAGTCCTGTAAATGTTTTCTACCTTCTGGGGCCCTTGGGAGCAGAGGACAGCCTGGGGACCTGGGTAGTGCACAACGTGGTAGAGCCCTGGACCGCTCCTCCGGGGGCCAGGGAACAGACCCTCCCTGCAGGAGCCTCCAGTCCTGAGGTGGAAGGGGGCGGAGTCATTGCCTGGGGTGAGGCCTCCTGTCCTCATGGATGTCCCAGGACAGTGGAGGGAAACTGGGAGACATGGAGGATCCAAGGTCCCTCTGCTCCCCCCTGGATCCCGTAGGTCCTGCTTCTTTGCCCCCTGGGGCCTGGGAGCCCCACAAAAGTGGGGCTTGCCTTGATGACCCCAAACAAAGGTCTGTTTTAATTTCTGGTTTCCTGTCTGGTGCCGCAGTGCTGCCGGTGACCACCAGGGGGAAGTTGTGCCCACTGTGGTTAACGGAGCAACTGGCGCAGGGAAGGACACCAGGGATCACGTAAGCCTGTGTACCAGGGGACAGAGGGACACACAGGCCGAGATGAGGCACTTGGGGGCCTGATTCTAAATGTGGGAAGTCCTTGGAAAGTTTCATGCCAGAGAAGGGGAGTATCTGAATTTCATTTTAACCCCTCCATGGGAGAGACTAGGGCATAAGGCCAAAAGGCGGGAAGATTGCGGACCAGAACCCACGCCAGTTTTGAGTTGTATTCTAGCTACATCCCACGCCTTTCTGTAATCATCCATCTCTGAGTTTGTGCATTAGCCTCGTGTGATATCACCCCTGGGGTTTCATTGGTCTTATCTCTTATAGGCCTGATGACATCCGGAAGCAGATGCTAGAATGATCGCCACTGGAAGGCCCAGTGTGTGTGTGTTTGTGTGTGTGTTGGGGGTTACAGGCCCAGGGGCTTTGCACCTGAGTGGCCAGGGTCCCAAGGAGTCTGGGCTCCTCCCTTCCTCTACCTCCACCAGTCAGCCCCCTCCTTGGTCAGTTGCAAAATTACTTTTCATATATTTGGGGGGATATCTGAGAAAATTCTTTATATATTGCTTTGGCTTCTTGCTATGGCTGTATTTTTGCATTTTCCTACTGTTTACGTACATTATTTGAAGTGTCCCCCTTCTGTCCACCCCAGCATGAAAACAAGTCAGCCCTGAACGTGGAGAATCTGGTTCCTGCCCACCGGAGCAGAGCTCCTGTGTCCCACCTCCCATCCACCTGCTGAAACGTCATTGGCACCCAGCAAGTCCCCGGCCTGCCGGTGAAAAGGTGGGTGCTTCTCCCCTCTACAGCACAGCTGTGTGTTTTGGGAATGTTGCTTCACCTCTCTGTTCCTGGGTTTGCTCATGTGACAGCTGGGGTATGACAAGGACCAAACTCATAGGGTTACTGCCAGGACTCAGTGGGACAAGCTACAGGAAGTGCTGAGTCCCTGCCTGGCCTGTGGAAAGGATGTGGTGCTTCTTATTTATGATTTTCCTCTCCTTCATGAGGAAGGTTTCTGCTTCAAGCCTCACTTATCCTGTGACCGTGGGCCAGGCTCTCTCCCATTTGTAAAGGAGGTTTCACGTTCTGTCTGTTGGGCGGGGTCTCCTGTCCTGGGTGTAGCCAGAGCAGGGATCCCTGGCAGCTGGCTGGGGGGCCCCAGGTACACTCAGACATCCGAGAAGTTTCATTCTGTCAACAGTACATAAAGTACCTACTGTGCACAGGCCCTTTTCTAAGCACTTAGCAGAATTCAGTGAACAGAGTGGACAAAAATCCCTGCCCCCCGGGCTTCCATTCTGGTCCGGGGTCCACCAGTCCCACTGGACACCAAGGCAGGTAGTGGACACGTGTGATGCCCTCCTGGCCTCCTCTGGATAGGGGTCCCTCTGCCCTCATTGTCAGAAGGAGGACGGACCCCGGGAACAGCTAAAGAAGTGAGTGGGCATCAGGGAGAGGACTCCTGTCTCCACACGGGGCGACATTTGGGGGCTGAGGTTGGGGGTTCAGGCAGAACCCTGGATCCCTCACATCTTGTGATTCCTGCTAGAGGGCTGAGAGCTGAGGGCTTTTCCTGCAGGAAGAAAGGAGTCAGAGAGCTGTGGCTGGGGTCCCGGGTCCCCAGGGAGCAGAGGGGAGGCTGAGAGCTCAGAGCCAGTCCCCAGAGAAGATGCATGCAGCCACAGCCCAGCCGTGCTTGCCCCTTGCCCAATCTGAGGGCTTAGGACAGAGGTGTGCCGGGTATCCCGATCACACATCGGCCTTGTCGCCCATCCTCCGAGCCCAGCTGCGAACGGAGCACCTACAGTGGGCAGTGACCAGAGCAGCGCAGCCCTCCCTGCCCCCCTGGGGTGGATGTTCCAGCGGGGCGGGGACAGACAGAGGGCTGCGCCTGGCTTCCCTGAGGGAGGGGGCGGGTGGTCAGAGTGTCCTGCATGGACACTGTTTGTAGCCCCTGCCTGTTACCAGGCCTGCCCCTGCTTGGCAGTCAAGTGGGGGCGGGCTGAGGTGGGGCTGGCCTCTGGATGGGCAGGGGCTGGCACCGGGGCCCACAGGGGTGCCTGTGGAAAGGAAGGAAAGGCCAGGCCTCTGACTCTGCTGCACGCCCTCTACCTCCAGTACCACCTGCTCCTTCCTGGGCACCTGACTGGACCAGTTTCTGGAGGATTTTTGTCAGCCCTCAGCCTAAAGCAGTTTATGGCTTACGTGCAGCTCAGCACGCTGGGCTCAGACCTGGAGCCCCAGGCCTACCTTCTTCTGACCCAGCCGGGGGACCAGGAGCACAGGAGGCAGAGCCGAGCCCAGGGTGAGGAGGCCAGGGGTGGGCGCACATGAGCATAGGAGGAGGGGTCCCTATGGGCCCCTCAGGTCGAAGCCCCCAGGGGCCGCTGTCCGACCAGGAGCAAAGACTGGCCTGGGACCACCCCTCAGCCTGGGAAGACTTCCTCCTGTGGGCTCTTGGGCTCTGGCTCCTCTGGAAAGCACCGGGATGTGTGGTCTTTGGAAGGCGCATGGGAGCGCAGTCACGCCGGTGACCTTTTCTCCTCTTGCAGCTCCACTGCCCTCCCGCGGTGAGGCTGGCTCCAGCGCCAGCTGCTGTACTATCTCAAGACCTCGATCCAGCTGCATCACTGCAGTGCCAGGGCCAGCTCCAGAGAGGCCCAGCAAAAACAAGGCAAACGTCACTGGTAGAAAGACAACTGAACCTAGGAAAGCATTCCTCGGAACCCAAAGCCAGAGGAAGGTTAGCATCCCTGTGGTACCAAAAACTCTCAAAAGTCAATGTTTTAAAAAAGGTACAGAGAACAAACACATGCAATTCAAACGAGAAGTGATGCACGTGGCCATAAGCAGCAGAGATGCTCGCCTCCCTGCTCTGGACGCACACAAATGTCCTCACCGCTAAGGAGCACTGGGTACCATCACTGGTGGGTGTTTATTTCTGGTGATGGTGTGAGGGAGCAGAGGCCCCATCAGCTGCCCTGGAGGGACACTCCTCTCTGGAGAAGAGCTTTCAGGACCTGTCAAAGTCCCACAGGTGTATACCTTTACTAGTGGTAATTTATCCAAAAGAAATCCTTGCACAATATTTCAAACATCCATTGATACGACTGCTCATCAGGGCCTACACAGACTCTCCATTGCAGGCCATGCCCTGGTCCTGGCCCCATCCCCGCCCCCGCCCCTCCTGCATCTTAATGCAGCTTCTGAGCTGAGCACCCAGCCCTGCTGTCCAGGACACTGGAGGGCGTGGCCTGCCCGCTCCCTCTCCTCCAGGCATCCATCCAGGGGATGTTCTCAGCTGCAACAGCAGGACCCTTGAGCTCCTGTGAGCAGAGGAGGCCTTCACAGAGCACAGGGGTGGGTGGGGGCCTCAGGGAAGCTGCTGGAAGGTCAGAGCATCAGGCTGGGGGCTTTGGAGACAGAGCACTGCTCAGACTGCATCTCAGGCTCCACGGGAGTGCGGGCTGCCACCCCGAGCCCAAGCTTCAGTCACACTCAGCTCTGCCTGGCAGGGAGGAGTCGGAGAGCCTCACCTGCCTCAAAGTGGGTTGGGGACAGGGGGGTCCACATGGTCTGAGGCTGCCGGATGAAGCCACAGCCACTTGTGTCTTATCTGCCCAGACTTGGAGACCCCCAAGCAGACAGCGTTGGTCCTCAAGGGGGGAATTCACCAGGCTGTCCCTGGAGGAAGGCGAGGGAAGACCCTGACCGTATGGTGAGCAGGTGAGGGCAGAGAGCAGGGATGCGTGACGGCCGCGTGGCTGGGGCAGTGCCACTTGGTGGTTGAGGCACAGGCTCTGAGGTCAGACAGACCCCATCACCAGGGAAAGTGTTGCTATTCGAGCCACAGTTTGCTCGTCTGTGAAGTGGGGCCAGCAGTGGCCTTCTAAGGTGATATGGAGACAGGCTCAGCGCGACTGCACTTGGGGGCCCCCGTATGTGCTCAGTGACAAGGACCCAACAAAGGGCCACCTGGAAAGAGCACCCGTCCCCGTGGGAGGCACATTCTCGGGGGCTGCGGGTGCACTGTGAGCTACTGTAGCTGTCCTTCACATGTGACAAGAGGCGTCAAGGTGCCTGTCCCCTGTGCCCCAAGAACGGGACCCTGGGAAAAAGCAAAGCAGCGATTTGCCCAAGGACATCTCAGCAGTGGTGTCTGGAGCACAGGAGGCCTGGGATGTATCTTGGAAAAGTGAATGATCGTAAGCTCAGCCGGGCGGTGACTGACTCCTGTTGCTGCTTCCTCGGTGTGATTTCATTGCCTGAGCAGAATAACACATCCCTCGGTACCTGGCATGCAGCTATTGATCTGGGAAATGCCTCTTCCTCCATACCTGCTAGGAAAGACCACCAGAATCAGAGCTGGCCAGCAGAACTCATTCATGTCCTGCCTCAGGCTGTATCAGGTCTCCAGCCCGATGTCACGGTTTTTTCCCTTCGTTCTCTTACAGTGTTGCATTGATTGGTTTTTGCATGTTAACCCATCCTTAGAAGGTCCTACCTCGCTGTGCTTGTAGCACTCCTGAGCGTCTGCATGTGGGCCTCTGGATGGAATCTGTACTTTCTACCGTTCCATGTGTCTGTCCTGCACCACGACCACACTACCTTGTTTACTGTTGCTGAATTAAAAGTCTGGATATCTAGTACTGTATGTCCTCCAACTTTCTTCTTCAAGATTATTTTGACTATTCTTGGCCCTTTATATTTCTGTATATATTTTGAAATTAGCTCATCAGTTTCCACAAAGAGATTTCTGCTGAGGCATTTTATAGAGATTGTACTGAATCTATAAGTCAAATTGGGGGAGAACTGACATTTTAACATTGTACCAAGGGAAAAGACACCGTATCCTAAAAAGGAAAAAGTGATAAGCTGGGAAGAAATATTTGCAACTTATATCCCAGGCAAAGGGCCTAACTGCCTCTATAAATAAAGAGACCCTAGAAACTGGTAAGAAAGAAAAGAGCCACAATATAAAATTGGGCAAAAGACATTATCATACATTCCACAAAAAACCAAATATAGCCTTAAACACATGAAATACGCTGAGGCTCCTATGACAAAATTCGTAAATCCAGAAGATTGAAGGCATACTCTGAAGCTGCTGTAGAAATAGCACATGGGAATGCCTTCTAACAGAGGCAGTGGAGCTCTATCTATCCACAATTACAAATGTATTTACCCTTTGATTCAACAGTCACAGTTCAGGAAATTTACCCCACGGAAACACCTCTACACTTGGCACATGTACACAGTTATTCATTGCAGCCTTCTTCATATGAGCAAAAGATTGGAAATAACCCAGTTTCCTCCATTAGTGACCTGGTTAAATGAATGATGAAAAATGAATGAAATGGTGGGAAAAGACAAGCATGAAGGGAGGAAGCTCTGTCTACTGATTTGCCAAGTTCCCTCCGTGGTCCTGATGCTCGCAGGACTGATCCTCGCTGTTCTGCCCCTCCCACTTCCAGCTGGCTTTTTTGAGCACCTGTGGACATGGCTTCACTACTGTGCCACCAATGCCAGGGGCATCGTGGGCACTGGGGCTTAAAGCCCAGGGCTCCGAGCCCAACTTAGACACTGACCAGAATGGGGACCTGAGCAGTCTCCTGGAAGACACAGCAGTTCCCTTGGAGCACACTGGGGTTTCCAATGAGAAGACAGGTCACAGGGAGTTCTTTGTCTCATAGGATCAAGACAAACTTCAAGGAGGAAGCTAGGAATGGATTTCCTCAGATGCCCACTGTAAAGATGGCAAAACTGAGGACTTGTGAGGGGAATGGTTGCACAGGGATCCCACGTAGCATGAGCGTTCAGACCAAGGAGCCCACGTCCCCTCCAGCCCCACCTAAACTGGTCTTCACTGGCTGACGAGGACAGGGCTCCACCCGCTGATCCTGGCAGCTGCCCCGGCTGGGCTGGGACACACCCCTGTGACCCGCTCTCCTCACTCACGCCCTGGTCTGGTCAGCTCCACGTGAGCCCGGGCTGTGGCGCTCCTTTGCTCTGCTCCCAGGTCTCTTGCGACGGTGCCCAGCACACAAAAGGCACTTACATATGTATTCAGTCAGTGTGATCCTCCCAACGGTCCCAGGAGGTAGTGCTGTTCTTTTACAGATGTGAAGCCTGACACACAAAGAAGCCCTGGGCTGGGGGATGGACTCATTCACATATTCACATGTACTGCTTCTTGTAGTGTGCAGGCACCTGCAATATAAATGTGAACCCTGGACACCTTCCTGACCTCAGAGCTCACAGCCTAGCAGGCAGGACAGCATCTAACCCACAGCTTGCCAGTGGGAGACACAAAGCTACAGCCACTTCCAGCCCAAGATCTCGCATAGCTGGGAAGATGTGTCTGTCTGGCCCCAGCTACACCGCGAGATTGAGGACCAGCTACAGAACTAGAGACGCCTCCAGCCTGAACCCTTGGAGCAGTTTAGGAGTTACAGCAGCTCCGGTTCTAGATCCAGGCCGAAAGTGATCCAGGCTCATCCTCAGTTTCCTCACCCACTGTGGTCCTGGGGCCGGAATGAGAGGCAGCCACAGAGAGAGAGCTCCTGTACCAGCTCTGGCACCAGATCTGTGCTGGTGCCCAGCCCAAGCCAGGTGCGTCTCCAGCATCTGCTGCTGCAGTGGCTCTGGCATCCCCGTCAGCATCAGCTTCAGTACCAGAGCTTCTTCCCTTCCCTTGTGATGACAGCTTTTTTTTTTTCCAAATGTTTTCTATTTCATATAGTTTAATGGCTTATTAGATTTTATGTTTTAAAATTTACCTTTTAATCATTTTAAATTATACAGTTCAATGGCATTAAGCAAATTCAATATGCTGTGCACCATCCCCATGATCTATTTCTAGAATGTTTTTATCACACCAAACAGGAATCCTGTGTGCAGTACTGCAGAGGCCCGGATTCTGCCAGCACCCAGGCCTGCTTCTAGCTCTGAGAGATCTCAGAAGCTCTGTTCCCGACCCAGGGATATTGGCTCTTTCTGTGGGTGCAGAGTGGGGAACCTGGCACCAGGAAGGGTCCCGATCCCCATGTCCCTCCCACCCCCCTGCCCTCCACTCATCTCCTGTTTCTAAGCATTTCTTCTCCCTGGCCCGTCGCCCCTCCTGAGCACAGCTGACCTTTCCCCCGCCCTTCCCTGACCAGAGCTAATGATCCCTGACAACGCCAACCTGTTCTACAACATGGGCCCTTCAGGACTTTGTCCTGAAGACGTGGACTTTCACCTTGGGGACGCAGGTCAGGCCTGGAGCTAGGGACTCGAGATTGCCAAGGGCTCCTTCTAATCGGTCCCCAGCGCCAACCAGCACAAGGCCACATCCCCCAGGGTCTTTCTAGTCAGGTAGCTAAGCGTTTACACACCACAGAGTCCCAGACCAGGTGGGCATCTTCCCCCAAACCTGCCAGCCCAGGCCACACCTGGAGCCCTGATTCATCCTGAAACTCTCCTGCTGCAGCCACGATGCCCTCCAACAGGCTGGGCACGCCAGCGCTCCGCTGCACCATGAGGACATAGAGGCGGTCTCCTTAGCCCAGGGCGGTTCCTGGGGATCCATGCTCATTAAGCTCGCTCCAGGTCTAAGATGCTGTGGCTCTGGTCGGACCACCTGGATTGTGTCTCCTGCCCACCCCCAACCTGCAGTGGCCCCTGACTCCTTGCTTGGAGCTCAGAGCCCTATGTGTTCGTATCCAGAAGACCTCCCCAGCATGCACCGTCACCCTCCCTCCCTCCAGCCTCCCTAGAGCCTTCTTCACCCATGGACCCCACCGCCCTTGCCCCTCCCCATACTCCCCCATCCACAATGGACTCACCTCCAAGCCTGGGCTCAGGGGCCACCTCTTGGGCTCCTGGGCACAGCATGGCCTTTGGGGTGAGATTGACCTGGGGCCAGTCACAGCCCCGTGACAGGCAATCTTCGTGGTGACTTCTCAGAGTCTCAGTTTGGCTGGGCTTGGTCACTTAGAGCTGAGTGACCCATGCCATGCCATGGCTCATCTATAAATTTGGCACTGAGTGCCCAGGAGGGGCTCCCTAGTAACAGGAATTACCCCCAACACACTCGGCCCTCCCTGTGGGGCCACCTCCTCTGGGGACTCCCTCCAGTCCCTGCTACACCAGCCAGGGCTGCGGCCAGGGCCACGCTGTACCTGGTGTGTGTCCCAGGGTCCTGCCAGAGAAGGCAGGGAGAGGCGGGTGTGGAGGAGTGGTGGGGTGGCCTGCCCTTCTCCTGCCCAGGCCCGTGTCTACACTACCTCTAGGCTCCCTGACCTAGCCGTGCACCGAGCTGGCCTCGGGGAGAAGTCTGGGGACCAGGACAGCAGGTTGTGTATGGGGGGTATTCCGTGACTTTCATGTTCCCAGGTCTCCAGCCAGCCTGACTGGAGTAGGGTGGCCTGGGGGTCCCAGGGGTCATGGGGTCGCAGAGCAGCGGCCGTTGGGGCCGTGAGATAACGGCCGGGCTGGGAGCCGTTGGTGCCCTGAGCTCATGCGCCCAGTGCACCAACGGCTGATGCTCATGTTGGGTCTTGTAGCCCGCGCTGCCCGGGGTCTGCGTGTGAGCCGGGAGGTGGACTTGGACGCGGGGCCAGCGGCCCCGCGCTGAGTCTGCACGTGGGAGGGAGGCCCCTGCACCCCTGAACGCATCCTGCTGCACCCACCCAGGGCCCTGGGGACGAGGAGCCCAGGCCGTGTCCACACCGAGTGAGGCCCCCACAGTTCTGTGTTCATCCCCTCCTGGGACAATCGGGGGAATCTGAGACCAGGAGAGTTGGGGACTGGCCCAGGGCCCGAGAGGTGGGCTGAGTCCAGAGGAGAAGGGAGGGTTCAGTATCCCGAGGCCAGGGTTTGCTTTGGGAATGAGAGCCCCTAGGATCCTGAGGGACCCCCTGCCCACCTCTCCCACATGGGGCCCTTTCCTCTGTGCATCCCCACTTGGGCACAGGTGTGACGCATGTGCGACCTCATGTTTTCTCCCCATCCATCTACGATACTTGGTATGCAGAGTACATTTTTGTAGTACAGTATATGAGAAACTTAGCAGTGTTACCTGTGGAATGGAGCAATGAGGTAGATGACAAATTTAAAACATTCTGGATGTTGTGAGATTATTTTTATAATACACATAGCTTTTTTAATTTTCAAAAATAGTTTATACATTGAAGCAATGTGAGAAAAGTCACTTTTAATGTTTCTTTCAACAGGCAAAAAATGTAGGGCTAATTTTTTGTTTTAAATGACATCATTTTAGAAGTAATTATTTTATTGCTGATTGTCTATAGTTGCAGAGAAAAATTCACAAACTGTAAATTAAGTAGATTACTATTTAGAATGTGCTTCACCTGAACTTGGGAAATATTTTGTGACTCTCTAGAGATGGGTTTGTTTATTTAGGAAATATAACTGAGGAAAAACAACTGTATGATAAAAAATAGTTACCTTTTAATTGAGAATAGTTACGTATTAGTTGAGTTACCTATTAGTATTCCTTCTAATGCAGAACTTCAATCTTGGTGAACGGTATGAAGACTTCGTTTGGTTCTCCTGCTCTCTAGTGGTCATTTATCAAAATGCAGAGAAACTTGTATTAGGTGAACCCCCTGAAATTATACAACCCAGGTGTGGGGATCAGGTTCTGAATTTTGGAGATTAGAGGAAACTGAGAAATTTTCTGACTTGATTTCCTCATCTTTGCAACATAAACACCATGTGTCGATTACATATTCCCTTGAGATTACTGATATAAAATTCAATTCTGGCATCTCTTGACTATTTGACTTAGTAAATTATCCAAAGCTACAGTTATTTTCTGTAACTTTTTTAACATATATGGTATAATCTTAGACCTTATCGCTATTGTATAAAGGTTGTTTTGCAAGTAAATAAACACTTTAAAATGTACTTACACTGTTTCCTACTATTAGGTAAGTCTGTTATATACTGTATTTTTTATTCCTCAAAACTACCCCGTACACTTTGTGAAGTACAAGCTATATTATTCTGATTTCATGAGGAAATAAAGTGATACTGAGGGGGGCTGATAAGACTGAGGAAGTGGTACACCCCGGGCCCGAAAGACTGAATTTTGTGCCATGACTTTCTTTCTTCTAAAAATCCATATGGTTAATTAATTTTGAATTGATTTAAAATTATTTAACCAGAATAAGTTGGTCATGTTTTAACATATTAGTATGTTTAAAGCAACATTTGTGTATCACATTCTTTAATATGCTAATGTATGCCAGCCTCAAAGACCTAGGTTTTTCTATAAAGTTTAAGAACCAGGCCCCATGATTTTAGAGAAGGTGAGTTTTTAGAAAGTCTAAAAAGAGGTTTTCTATTTTAACTGAAGAATTTAGAAGCAAAAACTAGAGCTTTGTGTCCCTTTTCATGGTAGATAGCAAAGAGATGCTTGTGGGCTAAGAAAGTTGCACCCTGGGGAAGAGTTACATGGTATGGAATTAAGAGTATGATTTCATATAAGGATAATTAACTTCAAAAAGATTTTTCATTGCTATGGAACTCCAGACTAAAAATTTTTAAGTCCTTTGCTTAAAATAGCTTCACTACAAAATCCTTTGCGCATGCCTCTGATAGCCAGGTCTAGATCAGATCATTTCTGATTAAGCCATTTGGCATCTAGACAGGTCACCCTAGTCATTCTAGCCAGTAATGACTTTACCTCCCCTGAGTTTCTACATCTTGTTTATGCTGCTCATACATATGACTTCACAGATCGGAACAATGGGACAATCCTTAAGAACGAAAGAAAGACGATCATCCTATAAGAAGAGTTAAGCCAATAAAATCCACACATAATGAATTAGGTTAGCGGCTTATAAAATAACCAGAGATGCATCTGGATGTGTGTGACTTCACAGGATCAAAGTGACTGGAGTGAAGTTTTAGGGAAGCAGAACAGACTCAGCTATAAATAGGAAGGCACAAATGGGGGGCTAGTTGTACTGTGTCCTGAAGGGTGTTTAAAATATTTATGTAACTGTTTTGCTGTTAATTTAATAATAATAGCTATGTCAAATATTTAAAATACATTTGTTATAAGTATTAATTCAAGCAATTCTCACCCCAACCCCAAGGAGATGGGTATTCTTGTTAACCACACATTCATGATGAATAAACTGAGGCACAGATGAAGTTAAGTAACTTCCAGGATTTCAATCTAGTAACTGATGGAGAAGGAGTAATTTCTGGGCTCTAGGGTCAGACACATAAATACCCCATTATACTGCCTCATTTAAGATGGTCTACCCCTGTGATGGTTCATTTATGCGTCAACTTGACTGGTCCACGGGGTGCACAGATATTTGACCAAATATTATTCTGGGTGTTTCTGGATGAGATTAACATTTTAATTGTAAAGTAAAGCAGATTGTCTTCCCTAATGTGGACAGGCCTTATCCAATCAGTTTGGAAGCCTGAATAAAACAAAATGGTTGACTCTCCCCTGAAAAGGCCATCCTCCCGCCGGATGGCTTTTGAGCTGGGACAATGGTCTTCATCTACCTTCAGACTTGGACTCAGACTGGAATTTATACCATCTTGGTCCTCAGGCCTTTAGATTTAAACTGAATTACACCATCGGCTCTTCTGAGTGTCTGGCTTGTTGACTGTTGATTTTGGAACGCCTCAGCCTCCATAATCGTGTGAGCCAATTCCTTATAATAATGATTATATATGTATATGTATAAAACACACACATATAAAACCCTCATGTGCTATAAGCTCCCCCAAATGAGGAAATGTATGTTATTTTTCTACTATACATTCAGCACCTGTTACAATTCTGCTGCAGTGCAGGCTTCCCAAATTAAGCATGTGTCATTGGAGAGAAGTGCTCACAGAGCAAGGATTCGCTCTTATTCTCTTCACAAAGCACTGTCTGGGAAACAAAGGGACTAAAACTTTGGGGAGAGGAAGCATTCTTTCATTTATTCATCAGTCACTTAATGTGTATGTAGTATGAAACAGATCTATCTTGTGCTGGGTGAAAAAATACAGAGATAAAATATACAATTACTGCCCTCACGGGCTTCACACTTCTTTGGATGACAATTAAAACCTAAGCGGATAAAATCCTAATTAACAGGGTGACCTCCACATTAATCTGAAATGGGTATGGACCTAATAACGCAGCTTCAAAATCTATAAATCCAAAGCTGATAGAACTGAAAAGGGAAAGAGCTCCACAACCATGGAGATTTCAATATGCTGCTCAGTAACGGACAGAATGAGCACACAGAAAATCAGTAAGAATAGAGAAGCGCCGCACCCAAACAAAGCAGAAAGCCCATTATTTTCAGAAGCACCGTTACATTCACCAAAAGAGACCGTATGCCGGCCCATAAAACGAGTTTGGGTGTGTTTAAAAGGATTGAAATCGTACAACATTCGCATTCCTCCTGGCCGCAAAGCCTCTCCTCTCCGGGTGCAAGTGGAGAGAACTGGGAAGGTGACAGGCAGCGACTGTTTGCAAGTATTCGGAGCTGCGCTAAACCAGCGAGAGATTGTGAGAGCATGAGAGATTGTGGAGGAGGAATAACGCACAGGACTCGACTCCTTGCCGTGACCGTGCGGAACAGGAGGTCTTATCGTTCAGCATTCGTCCCCCGGTTTCTGGCATGGGTAATTGGACAGATGGCGAGCCATTTCCCAATAAAAAAAAATAGAAGACAGGCCCCCTCCGTTCTTCTCTCCCTGTAACAAAAATGATTGCTCTACCACCCTTCCTTTTCAAGTCCCGCCCTTTTACAGTCCCGCCCCGAAGAGTAATCGGAAGACCAAATACTGCCGGAAAGTGCGACGCCACATTCCAAGGAGCGGAAGTAGATTTCCCGGAAAGCCGTAAAGCGCCGCCCTCTTCCGGTTAACAACAGTCGTACCGACCGTCCACGCCGGCAGTTCTCCGGTAAGCGCCTCCGCCGGGCTCTCTGTAATTCAGTTTTCTCTTCGATTCCGGGCGCTTCCTTGTCGCCCTCTTCACCTTGGATCATGTTCAAGAAATTTGATGAAAAAGAAAATGTGTCCAACTGCATCCAGTTGAAAACTTCCGTTATTAAGGGTATTAAGAACCAGTTGATAGAGCAGTTTCCTGGTATCGATCCGTGGCTGAATCAAATCATGCCTAAGAAGGATCCGGTCAAAATAGTGCGATGCCACGAACACATAGAAATCCTCACTGTAAACGGGGAGTTACTATTTTTTAGACAAAGAGAAGGGCCTTTTTATCCAACGCTAAGGCTGCTTCACAAATACCCTTTCATCCTGCCCCGCCAGCAGGTTGATAAAGGAGCCATCAAGTTTGTGCTCAGTGGAGCCAATATCATGTGTCCGGGCCTGACCTCTCCCGGAGCTAAGCTCTACCCCGCCGCGGTGGACACGGTGGTTGCAATCATGGCAGAAGGGAAACAGCACGCCCTGTGTGTGGGAGTCATGAAGATGTCTGCAGAGGAAATCGAGAAAGTCAACAAAGGAATCGGGATCGAAAATATCCACTATTTAAATGACGGGCTGTGGCACATGAAGACGTATAAATGAGCCTCAGAAGAAATGCGCCTGGGCTAAACATAGACCTCGTGCAGTATCTTTGTGTGTGACGGCATGAAGACGGCACCTCTGTGGATAGCAATTCAACAGACGCTAAAAACCGGAAATAGACGAAGTAAAGCTTTGGAACGAATCCATATGTCTGTGCATGTGTCATTGTGTGTGTGTCTGTGTGAGTGTGTATGCCTGTGGATATGTGAGGGTGTGTGTGTGTGTTTGTGTGTTTACAGGGGAGTGATTAGATTTGCTGTCTTGTCTGTTTAAGCAGATATCAGTTCAAACAGGTAAATTATCTCTTAGAAAAATAGATTTCAAAGTCAAGAGCGTGCAGTTGCTAGATGGACCCAAGTTGGGAGAAGAAAAGGACTGGAGAGAGACCCTAAACAACTCTTCATATGACCGTTTAAGGGATGAGTACTAGAAACAGAAAATCCGGTTAAAAGTACACAGTGGTCATTATTGGTTGTCCACCCAACAGAGTAGCTCCCTCCCTCCTTGGTGGCATAGCTCTGTCCATCCCTTTTCTACGCGAGTCTGGAAAATGCTGATTAGTCAAGGCCTATCACGGTGGTCTATTTCCCTATGAGATGGATTCATTTGTAGGTGGGCGTGGGGCCTAAGGCCAAGGAGGATCTTATGTTTAGGAACCCATGGGAAAGTGAGGGTCCTTCTCCCATGGTTTTGAGTCATTTATAGGTGGGACCACTAAAAGAAAGATGCATGGGGAGAAACTCTTCCCTACTTTGGATGGACATTGGCATATGATTTTGCTCTTGCCAAACACACACACACACACACACACACACACACACACACACACACACACACACACACACACCCTTGATTAGCATAAAGTCTGAACATGGTAAAGTTGAAAATAGAAAAGAGTGCCCTTGGTGATCTATGAACCAATGATTAATCAACTATGCAGATTCCATATATTGGGACCTCTTAAGGGGTGTGACTAAGTTCTGTGAAATAATAAAATTTTCTTATAGATTTCTTCATTTGTACTTGAGTTTTCTGAAATTTAAAGCTAAAGAGAGCTCAGTTTTTATAGAGTGGCATCATAGACACCCAACTGAAAAATATCTTAAACAGGGATAAAATAGATCAGCTGAAAGTTCATCAGTGACTTTCACATGAGCAGTTTCAGTGAAATTCATATGAAAGCAAGATAAATTGCAGTAGATCTGGGGGTGAATGGGGAGTGAGAAGGTTAAGGTGTGGGAGTTTACACTTCATGTTATTATTTACAGAATTTTGGGAATTAAAAGGGTGAAAGGAAGGTCATAGTCAAGATAGTCTGTTTTGGAGTTTATATTATTTTGCTGTTGTTATTTTAATTGTTTTTGTTTTTTTCTTTCTTGTGGCATGTTTGTTAGTGGGGTATCTGAGCATATTTATATGCTGAGGGGAAAGATTCACTAAGAGAGGGATACTTGATGGGGATTTAATCAGTGGAATAGGAAAGCAGAAAGGAATGGCTCCAAAAGCAGGGGTAGAGGATGGCCTTCTGTCCTCAGAAATCTGCGCAAATGAAACACATTTTCTGTTTCTAGTACTCATCCCTTAAACGGTCATATGAATAGAGTTGTTTAGAGTGTCTCTCTAGTCATTTTTTTCTCCCAACTTGGGTCCATCTAGTAACTGCACAAAAGATAATGGCACTGATTAATCTGCACCACAGGGTTGTCATGTAACAGCTCTTAAATACTCCTCTTCAAAACACTGTTTTTTCCTTAAAGGCTTAGGGCTTTTGCCCTTATTAATTCTCCACCCAAATCAGCACCATTAAGTCTGGTCAGTGGTGGATACCTGTGGAGGGTCTCTGAACGTCTCATGATAATCTAGAGCACCCAGGCCTCTGACGAACACTGTTGGAGACAATCAAATTAGCAACCTTTCAGTTCTTCTTTTACCATATTGTAACTATCTCCACCAAAAATTGAACAAGGACCCTCTGGATCTACTCTAAGCCTTCTTTCAGGTCTCTTCTATTCCTTCTCTTATTCCAGCCTGGTTCACTTGGTCCTATTGGATGGTGGTGTAATCCTACTGAACAACTCAGAATGGACAGCCTGTATACAAACTGGGAAGTGGATGGAGATAAAGAGTTCTATGAACGTCTTGGAATTTCACACAAAATCTGGTGTGTATGTGCATAGATAACTGTACTTGGTAAAGCATTCTCTACACTGATCATGTGTTTAAGGTGACCTGTGAGCCAAAAGGGTATTTTGAACAATTAAAGTAGAAGAGGATCCCCATCTACTTCTTGGCTAATGCCAGTGCATAGTTCAATGATAGGATGCTGGATAATGAAATACAAATTGTGGTCATATCTTACCTCAAGAATCTACCCACTCCAGTGCTATGTAACCCAGAATAGTTCAACAAACATTATTGGGTACTTACTGTAGGGCAGACACTGGGCTAGGAGTAAGGGACAGAAAGAGAAATATACTATTACCTTAACTTTTAGGAGCTTGGTCTTGTTAGGAAGGCAAACTTAGATAATTTCACTTTCGTATATTTGTGTATGATATAACCTACGGTAAATATCTGAATTATCCATTACAACATAGCATGAATGAATGAGGGAAAGCTGTCTCTCCCTAGAGAATCAAAGAGGGTTTCTGAATGACAGGTTGTGTGAGTAGGACATAAAAGATGATTAAGAATATTGGGAATTCCCTGGTGGTCCAGTGGTTGGGACTCTGTGCTTCACTGCTGAGGGCCAGGGTTCAGTCCCTGGTCAGGGAATTAAGATCCCACAAGCCAAGTGTTGTGGCCAAAAAAAAAAAAACCTTCATAATGAATATGGTGAAAAATTACAGTAAAAGATACAGGGCGAGCAATGCAGTAGATTCACAGAAATACAAGCGGTTTGGCTTTTGTAGGCCATGATTTTCCTGGAAAAGGTGAGAGGAGATGAAGCTAGAGGCCTATGGTAGAGACCCATTTTTAATATGCTAAAGAATTTATATACTTAAGGGACTTCCCTCGTGGTCCAGAGGTAAAGAATCCACCTTCCAATGCAGGGGATGTGGGTTCGATCCCTGGTCAGGGAACTAAGATCCCACAGTCGCAGGGCAACTAAGCCTGCATGCCACAACTGCTGAGCTGACGCACCTCCATGAGAGAGCCCACATGCTGCAAACTACAGAGCCCACGTGCTCTGGAGCCCACACGCCACAACTAGAGAGAGGAAAAAAACCCCAAAAAACCTGCACGCCACAACTAGAGAGAAGCCCGTGTGCTGCAACAAAAGATCCTGCATGCTGCAACTAAGACCCAGTGCAGCCAAATAAATAAATAAATATTTAAAAATTTATATACTTGACAATTTAAATTGGTCTTTAAAAGGCTGCTAAAACAGAATGAGACATGAACAATATATTTTGGATAGATGATAATGGTGAGGATGGGTTCTAGTGGGGATAAGACTAGAGAAAGTAACTAATACTGCAGCATTGTAGGTATTTCAGGCAAAAGATAATGGCACTGATTAAAAGGATTTGAACTATTCTAAAAATGTTTGTGGAGGAAATTTTCCTAAGACATTAAGGGAACCACCAGCTCACTTAAGAAGAAATGGATAACTACAATAGTACTGTATCTATTAAAGTACATAATTAAATTTGCAGTTAAAATTCTACAAACAAGGAAAACTCCAGACCCAGAAAGTTTCAGTAGTGAAATCTACCAAACATTTCAGGAAGAAATAATTTAAAAATTTATAGAATTTCTTCTACAGTAAAGAGGTTTGGGGGATACTTTCCAACTCATTTTATAAGGCCAGCAGTACTGAAAAATCCAAACCAAAGACATGGCAAACCCCCCACTAAACTATAGACCAATACCCATCTGAATATAAACACAAATACTGTTTAAAAAATGAGCAAACTGAGCCCAGCAATATGTAAAAATGGCAAAATGGATTTATTCTGGAAATGGAATCTTGGTTTAATATTTAGAAATCAATGTAATATGCCATATTAATAGATTAAAGAAGGAAAAGCATAAGGTATTCCTACTAGATGCAGAAAAAAACATTTGACATCGTTCATTATTCATTCATTCACTGAAAGAAGTCTTCCTCAACCTGATAAAGTAGGTCTATAAAATACCTACAGCTCACATATATTTATTGGTGAAAGACTGAATGCTCTCTTCTTAAAATCAGGAACAGGGGAGAAATGTCTCCTATAACTCCTTCTATCAGTCATTTTAGGTAGTGATTCAGTAAAGGAAGACCAAAGAAATAAAAGGCATACAGCCTGCAAATAAAAAGCAAAACTGCCTCTACTTACAGACAACTTAGTTGTCTAAGTAGAAAATCCAAAGGAATGTACAAAATAAGCCATTAGAACAGATACATGAGGTTAGCAAATCAATATTTAAAAATCAGTTACATGTCTACATGCCAGCAATGAACAATTGTTGAAATTTAAAAATAGACCATTTTCAGTAGCACAAAAGACCTTGAAATCCTTAATCAAACAGTATGTGCATGATCTGTATGCCCAAACCACAAAACACTTATGAATGAAACACTGATTAAAGGGCACTTTCATAAACACAGAGGTTTGATCTGTTCAGGAACAGGAAAGTGATAATGTCAATTCTCCCCAAAATAATATAGAGATTTAATACAACTTGAGTCAAAATCACACAGGCTTTTCATAAGAATTGGCAAACTATTTCTAAATTTTTGTTGTTGTTAAATTTATTTATTTATTTATTTCTGGCTGTGTTGGGCCTTCTTTGCTGCACGTGGGCTTTCTCTAGTTGCGGTGAGTGGGGGCTACTCTTTGCTTGTGGTGCGCGGGCTTCTCATTGCGGTGGCTTCTCTTGTTGCAGAGCACGGGCTCTAGGCGTGCGGGCTTCAGTAGTTGTGGCACATGGCCTCAGTAGTTGTGACTTGCAGGCTCCAGAGCTCAGGCTCAGTAGTTGTGGCGCACAGGCTTAGTTGCTCCGTGGCATGTGGGATCTTCCCGGACCAGGGCTTGAACCCGTGTCCTCTGCATTGGCAGGCAGATTCTTAACCACTGCACCACCAGGGAAGTCCCTATTTCTAAAATTTTAATGGCACTTCAAAGGGACAGAATAGTCCAAACCATTGTGAAAAGGGAGAACAAAGTTGGACGGCTCACGTTTCCAGACGCCAAAGCTTCCTATAAAGCTGCGGTACACAGTGTGGTCTTAGCAAAAGGACAGGCTCATGAATCAAGGGAGCTGAGAAGAGTCCCCAGATGGACCCGCTAAATATTGTCAATTGATTTTCTACAAAGTTGCAAAGGTAATTCAATGGAGCAAGAATAGTCTTCTCAACAAATGGTGCTGGGGGCAACCATAAGCAAAAATATTGAACTTTGGCCCTTACTTTACAATGTAAATAAAAATTAACTCAAAATGCATTGTAGACCTAAATGTTAAAACGTATCAAATTTCTAGAAGTAAACATAGGAGAAAAACTGTGAGTTTAGCAAAGATTTCTTGGATGTAACATCAAAAACACTACCCTTTTTTAAAAATTTAATTAATTAATTAATTTATGGCTATGTTGGGTCTTCCTTGCTGCAGGTGGGCTTTCTCTAGTTGCGGTGAGCGGGGGCTACTCTTTGTTTGCGGTGCGCGGGTTTCTTATCGCAGTGGCTTCTCTTGCAGAGCACGGGCTCTAGGCACGCAGGCTTCAGTAGTTGTGGCTCGTGTATTCTAGAGCGCAGGCTCAGTAGTTGTGGTGCATGGCCTTAGTTGCTCCGTGGCATGTGGGATCTTCCCGGACCAGAGCTCGAACCCGCATCCCCTGCACTGGCAGGCAGCTTCTTATCCACTACACCACCAGGGAAGACCCCAAAACACTACCCTTAAATGCAGAAATAGAATTAACTGAAATTAAGAACTTCTAAGTTTTTAAAGACACTGTTAAGACACGGAAAAGACAAGCTGTATACTAAAAGAAACTCTTATCAAAACATATATTTAATAACTCATTAGCATCCAAAATGTATATTTTCAAAATTCAATGATGAAAAAGCAAGAAAAAAACAGGCAAAATGTTTGACAGACACTTCACTAAATAAGATATATATGAATAGCAAATAAGCACATGAAAAGATGCTCAACATCTTTAATAATTAGAGAAATTAAAATTAAACCACAGCGAGATACACTACATACAAATAACAACAACAGAAAAGGCTGGCCGTGTAAGTGTTGGCAGAAATGCTGAGCAAATGGAACTCTTATCCATTGCTGCTGGGAAGGCAAGTGGTGTAGCCAGCTGTGGAAAAGAAATGTTTATAGTGGCTGTATTTGTAATCCCCCCAAACTTGAAACACAGTAAAGGGACATTCCTACCAGAGGGACATTCCTACCATTGCCATATACTTATCCACTCTCAATCTTTATTTTAATAGAAATCTTTTAACTGCAAACATTTTACAAATAATGACCAATAAGGATGTTGAATATTACAAACTGAGGTTTTCAGATTATGAGGATTAATGATAGTGAACATATTGGCACATTTTTTCACCTCTATGCACTTTCTCATTCTTTTAAAAATCAAGATCTGTGTTAATCCTGGGACCTCAGTCCTTCAGTTCATCCTCACGTGATAAACTCCAGGAAAACTTTAAAACACTTACAAAGAACGTGATTGCAATTCTTGCGTGCTCTTTCAGCAGAGCTAAATTCAGGGTATAAATATTTTCCTTAAAAATTCAGTTGGCTCAACATATTTTCAAAGGAGGAAACTCTGAGGCTTTGAAAAGCACATCTGTGTTACAGAGAAAACATTTTCTAAGCAGGAAAAGTATTTCTGACTCTGCAAAACAACATTTTCACTTGCATATTTTGGGGTTATCTCTGTCCGAAGACTCTTTTTCTTCAGTCCGAATGATGCAGAAAGCTGTACAAGCAAGTCATGGTTATGTCAGACGCTTAGCCAAACAATCGTGAAAACCAAATATGATATCAAATGGTTTTCTTTGGGCAAAATAATGCTTTTTAAAGTAAGCCCTGCATTTCCGGTCTGTTGAGGATTTGAGCTGACGCTGACCATGCCTTTCACCATGAAGTGAGCAGCCCCTCCAAGGGCTCCTTATATACATACTGACTACTGGGCATTACGTCTCTATTCTTTTGAGGTCAAATGACAGTTTATTTTTAAAAATTTGTATTTATCTCTATATCTCAGTAAAAATCTATAAAAATGTAAGAAAAGAATGAAAACATGGGTGCATGTAGAGGGCATTAGGCTAAGAAGGACACATTCTTAAAACCATTGCAGATTCTCAGGCCAAAGAGAGCTGTGATTTGTCGTTGTGTTTATCTGTTATGCTGTTTTCTCCTTTCTTATTAACCTTCCAAGTTGTACTAGATGACATTTGAGAAGCTGCACTAAGGTTTTGAGTATCACTCTCATAATTACAGGTAAAGCACCACTTCGGTGAATGTGGTTTATAAGTGAGCCCTTAACCAAGCAATGCCCTCATTCTGGTGATGCACCAAAGAGGCTTAGGTTTATTGCTTTTGTTAAAATTCAGTTTAATGTACTATTACTCTCAATGAAAGGATGCTGTCTTGCACTACCTATTTGTAGATGAACGCAGGAGAAGTTCCCTGAGCTGTGCATACTTCCCCACAGGACTAGGTGGTGACTGACTCTCCATAGCTGCTAATACCCTTTACCCCAGCCTTCTTTTCCTGGTGCCCTTTTCCCCAAACCTACACAGCCCTTCCTGTTCAGCCTCCCCCTCTCCCCATATACCCTTTAAAATACTCATAATTTATGAGAACAGTCATCTGAGATAGGATTATAACCTCCTTTTTTTGGAGCTGACAATTTGAGGCACACAGAGAGGCAAGGTTAATTACCCAAAGTCACAGAGCCCGTGAATGATGGAGATGGGCTTGGGTCTCAGACATCTGACTCCAGATCCGGGTGCTCATCTATAGAAGACACCAGAGTATTTCCCCACCTGATTCAACATGCTGTTTCACTTGTTACCTCACCCTCAGGGACATGCAAGAATTTCTCTTAGTTTCCTCTTACTGAAAAAAAAGTCACAGAGTCTTAGTTTTCATCTCTAAAAGCTAACCATCCCACTTCACTCCAGCCAACCTGTTTTATTCACTCTCTCACAGACTTTTCGTGGACATTTTGGAGTCTAGCTTAGGTTCAAATTATTCTTTTATCTTGAGTTTTCTATTCCCTCTTGGCCTATTATATACATTATCACTTTTCTTCAGAACTTAATGAAGGCTTGCATTTCCTCTATTAGATTCTCCTTTGTTATTCCCCTCTCCAAAAGTCGAATCTTCTGAGATCTTAAGAGAACGTAATGTCTGTATATCTCATTTGCCATTTTATCATGTTGGCCTCAAGGAATCATATAAAAGTTACATGGATTGTCATCTACTAGCAAAACCACAGTGCTGGTTATGTTAGAACTGCAAAGCAGTGTGAAACAGGGTTTTTGCACTCAGTGAATTTATATATATATGAAGTCAAGATATAAAGGTGAATTTTTTAAAATACTTTTTTTAAAACCAAAACTAGGAATAAGACAAGATGATACCAAAGTAGCTGGCACTACACAGACATTCTTTGTGAGGACAATATCAATATATGCATGAAGAGGAGGGAGAGGTAACTAGTGTCCCGACCAGTCCAGAAAGATTTATGGAGGAGACAGATGAAGCCGTAAACATGTAACAGAAGAATAATGTAGTGGAAGTGGAATGTAAGAATGGAAAAGGTGGATTGAAGCCACACAGAGAGTGCTTTGAGTTCTCAGTCAGTGCATTCACTTGAAGGTAACAAGTCACCTGGGCTTTTGAGCCCAGCAATGGAATGTTGATTTTGAAAGCGTCTTGCAAGAGAGACTATAGATGTGGGAAAGTCTGCGTGCTGTAAATATGGAGGGTTGAGACCCTGAGCGCAGGAAGTAAGAGAGAGAAAGGTGGGAAAGTCATGTCTGTGGGTTACATACCCACTGTTGTTGTTGTGTGTGTGGTGTGAGAGCGTGTGTGTGCACACGATTTAGCAGGAGCAAGCTATTTGAGAATTGAACAGGCCAACTTTACATGGACTCTTCCCTACAGAATCCTCAAATAATTAGCAGTTCAATGGAGACACTGAAGTCTGTTGTCTGACACACTGTAGCCTGGCAAGAATGGCTCTGTGATTGACAGCCCCCACTCTCACTTGCTGGGCTGGAGTTACTTGGTGTTGCCTTAGTGTCTGAACTGTGTCTTTTTACCCCATCCTGTACTAAACATCAGAAAAAACACCATCCATGTGATTAGGGAACATCTGTTTGTTCTTTTTCTCTTTTAACAGCAATGAGAACTACAAAAGCCTAGATCTTTTCAGCACTAGGAACATGGATGATTTAAAATACGGATGATGGAATTCAGGTACGATAAAATTAGTGCAGAAATCCAGCTATAAATAAATACCAAAGAAGAATAAAATACAATGTGCAGGATTTTTCACATCAAACTCTAGTTCAGGGATAGATTGTGCATATGTTCATGTATTTAAATACCTGAAAATTAAGAAATACGTGACATACAATATGCACAAACTCTAAAGTATGAAATTTATAGTAGAATAGCTTTGTAGTATATTTTATTCCCTTAGAATATTTTACGATTTTAATGTAATACTGAATTAAACTATTAACAATAAAAACAATTTTGTGAAGTGCATTTGTCAATTTTAACACACAATCCAATGATCAGTAATAATGGAGAAACCCTCAATACTTCTTATAGCTTTAAAAAATCATAGCCTTTCCTTACAGCCAGAACTCTGAATAAGAATTAGTTATTTTTAACATTAGAAAATACAGTTTTAATTAAGGACTGGGAGTTTACACAGGGAAGGACCCCTTCCCTGCTCTCCCACCCCTCCACCATGCTACACACATTAAGTCTTTTCGTTTAAAACAAATATTTCGAGCAAGGTAATCATACTAGTGCATGAAAGACAAACTGCCTCTTTTTGGGGGGAGGGGGTAGAATTGGGAGTGAAAATGTAATAAACAGATGTAGATAATTAGTTGGAAGAAATAATAGCCTTATGCTGTTAATGAGATTTCCAAAATTCATCTGAAACCATTGACTTAATTTATGTATTCATTTATTCTTACATTAATTCATCTGACAACTACTAATTAACACCCACCATGAAATGGAAATTAAAATACTTAGGCAAGCCTTTTTGGCTGCAATTAACAAAGCCCTATTGCCCTAGTAGAAGCAAAACATTGCCGGCCATCTTAAAGATTTGGGGCATCTCCAGGAAGGCACAGGGTGGGAAGGGGGTTGGTTCTCACGGGGCTGTGCCCGCAGACCCGTTACGACTCAAGGTGAGAGGGGGGTGTCTCATCTCTGTCTCTTTTTTTCTGCTTTGTTCTGTTCCTTCCTTGCAAACCAATTGCTCTGATTTTGGTGTACATGAGTCAGAATTGCCCAGACTGTTCTCCTGAGTTGGCCACCTGTGGACGCTGATTAGTGTCTGAAATCCAAATCCAAGCTCCAGGAAGAATGTGTACCCTTGGCATTGCTTTGCTCTCATCACCCCTCAGCTCATCAATTACTGCAGCAGCCTCCTGCCCTCCCTACTCTGGTGTTTTATTTTTCCCAAACAGTCTTCCCTGCTGCGTTCAGATGGATCCTTCTGAAATTCAAATCTGATCATCCCTCACACCTAGCTTTTAGTCTTAACAGGCTGCATATTACTCTCTGGTTAAAATAGGGATGCCTTAAATGGAGTGCAAGGCCCTTCCTGATTCAGCCTCTGGGAATTCTTAGGTCTCCTCTCTCACCAGCTTCACTAATTCTAGCCCTCTCTGCTACGGAAACCCTGAATTTGTAATTTTTCTAAGGCACCATGCTGTCCCCTGCCTTTGGGTTTTCACTTCTCTGTTCTGTCTGAAGAACTTCTCTATTCTGCCTACCCTCTGCCTTCCCGTGGCTAACACTTACTCCTCCTTCTGTGTTAACTGCATGTTGCATCCGGCAGACTTTCCTGATCCCAAGTCTGAGCCACGGGCCCACATGCCCCCTCGCACCAGGGACCACTGCTGCTGCAGCCCTGGGCATCTGTACAGTTGTCTGCTCATGTGTCTGTACAATCTGTGAAAACTTGTTTCCACCTATTATATACTGTATTAGCAATAAATACTGATTACATAGGGAAATAATCAAATCAGTGGAATCCATAATCGAATAATAGGATTTCCAGATGGGAAGGAGACAAGGATTTTAACTGCCCCACCCCCTCACTAAGTGAACCAGCTGCCACAGAATGCTGTTGTTTAAGGAAAATATACTGATGATGTAACTCAGAAGAAAACTGGTTGGTAAGTAATAGGAGACAGGAGGGGTTAACTTGAATGTGCTGGATGTTTGAAAAATACAATGTCTAATCCTGGTTCTTCCTGAACTTGTGTGAAATTAGTCAAATTCCTTACTAACATTAAAGGGTTGGTATAAAATTTAAATAAAACAAGTATTTAGAAGCTGTAGAAGTATCTCCGCAAAGAGTACAAAGTCTAAAATACCTTTATAAATATGTATCTATATAAATCAATAAAATGTGAGTAACTTGGGGGTTGACATTCAAGTAATACCTAAGGTATTAGCTCTTTTCTTGGAGTTCCTATGTTCAAATAGCCACATGCTCATTCCAGGTGGTCGCCCTCAACACGTGCTTCCCTGTTCCTCTTCTGCATCTGGAATCAAGTGAGAGAAAGACAAACCAAAAGGTAGATAGGGATTAAAATATTCTCAGCCACAGAAGCCAATTCTGTGGGCAATTGCTGCTATCTGGCCCTGCCAGAATGATGCCCAGGACTTTATTTACCTAAAGGACAGATAGCTTAGTGGTGTGACAACGTTCTTACTAATACTATGACAAACCCACAACGCTTAGTGTCAAAAACGGTGGGAATTAAGGCTTTGAAACGTCTTAGTCTTCATGATCAAGGCCAAGTCATACATCCTTGTTTGAAACTTGATTTCATTATCTGTAAATGGAAATAAATATACAAGCCCCCCACCCCCTTATATTTATTTTGGAGACCACATTGATAACGTGGGAATTTAGTCCATGTATTTTTAAATGGTGTAGACATTTTATTAATTAAGCATTAAAACAGCAATAGTGCATTGTAATATCCCTGACATGAGATTGGGTAACTCAAGAGACTAAGTCCTGGCTGTAGGGCAGTTCGTGCACCAGCCCTCTGTATACTTTGGTGATAAGTGTATCGTTCCAGAATTTGTACCTTGAATACATTTCTGTGCATTTGCTTATTTTTCTTCCGTGCATTTGACTATCTTTCTTCTAATCATTGTTTTATCGTATCGTATAAAGAGAATTCTTGGGTTCACTTCAGGTTTTTTCAAAATATGACCTAAATATAATCCAAGTAGATTCCATGTGTCCAAGCCTGAGTTACCTGGAGAACAGTAGTGCAGCTGAGAGAAGTACAGTCTTCTGTGGGCTGGTGTGGACGCGAGAGGGTTTGTGTGCTCTTTTGTAGATTTGCTGGGTTGAGGGAATAGTGGGACAGCCACATTACATATAAGAGTCACCTGTGGATTAGTGTGTGAATTTGAAGATAGATGTTAAAAATTAAGATGTAGTTTTGAGTGTCCTCAATGAACACTTATTATTCCTCTCTTTTTAAAGAAATAGCTTTCCAAAGCCTACTTACTGTGACAATCTATTGTTTGGGCCTCCTTACTCTCTCCTTCCCCCTTTCTTAGTACAATAACTTAGATTTTTGTTTCAGTATTTCTGCAACCTTCAAAATTGGTTTGTTCCAGGAGCAACTAGATGGCCCTGCAACCCTGGGCTCAGGCCTAAGCTCGGCAGTTCAATCCTTTGACCCCAGCCCTGGTCAAATTGACTGTTTTAGGGGTCTGGGCAATTGCTTCTCTTTGGCTCCACCAGAATGATGCCAGGACTTTAAAGACTGGGGAAGAAACTGGGCAGCAGGCTTGGGACAACGGCAAGCAGATTGCAACCAAAAGGCAAGTCAGCCTGAATTTGAAGCCCAGCCATGCATGGGGGGCGGATCCAAGAGGATGAGAAGAGCAGGAGGGGGGCTGTGATGAAACTGCTTTCGAAGCCTGAAATTCTTCTGACCTTTCAGTTATGTGTCCATAACTTTCCTTTATAGTCTTAGCTAAATCGATCTGTGGCTTGTGGGTTATTATTTTTGTTATGTTGTCACCTTTGCTAGTATAATCAATGCATGAGGTTGAATTCACAGATTGCACGAGATATTCAAACCATACATTAGCATCACGTATCTCTAACTATGTGCAAGGAACGCCCTGGCAACTTAATCCGAGAACTGCCCACTATAGGCACCTCTAAAATCATGTAGTTCAACCCCTCATTTCATAAAGGAGAAAACCTGAGGCCAGCAAAAATAACTGAAATTGTCCAACTTAATAGACTTGGATAATGACATAGTTAAGATTAAAAAATCAGTTCTCTTTGTCATGGAAATCACTTCTCCCAGCACAGAGCATTTTCATTATGTTTTCCACATACTGTGAAATTAGCCAAGCAAGTAGCCAAGCTAAGCCAGTTGAGAGCACTTTGTGAAGTGAGGGAATACAGGAGCATCCTCTCTGGAGCCCAGAGCCAAAGTTGAGGAACAAACCATGAAGGAGATTAGCATACATTTTAGCCCTGGAAAGACATCTACCCACTTCACAGAACACAGCTGCAAAGACAAAATGAAAAGAGAGGAAAAGAAAGATGCAAATTAGCTGCCACACCACCCCCACTGATTTATTAATTTAACAAGTCCTGTGTGTTTACTTAGTCCTGTGCTAATGCCTGGAGATGGAATGGTGAGCAGAGCCAGGCTCTGCCCTCACACATCCCCGTCTGGGTAGGAAGGGGAGTCTAGCAAAGAGACAATTATAGCACAGACAGAAGATAAGGTCTGCGGGTCAAGAAAGGAATCCTCAGGGAACCCACACCTGTCTTAGACTGCAGGGTAGGGAAGGTTTAGGCAAGTGGAAGTCAGGGAAGAGCATTCGAGGCCTAGAGAAGAGCAAAACGAAGGTTTGTGGTTGGGAGCAAAAGCCTCGGAAATGCAGAAAGTCATGTTCACGTGGCCGGGTCGTGGAGCAACAGAATGCTGAGTGATGCTAGAGGGGAACCAGTCCTCTGGCAGAGAGACAAAAGCACACAGGAGTTCTTCAAAGGGTTAAACACCTCCTGGGAGATAGTATGAATGAACCCTTCATTACAGGAATGCACCCAGTTTTCAGCTGTAATTTGGATTGTGACTTTGCAATTTAGAAAATCGTTTCCAAAGCAACTGAACTTTAAAGATTTTAAAGGCCATAGGCCAGACAGCATTCAAAATAATATGTTTTTGTGTTTGCTTATAGATGCAAGACAGGTGGCTTCCCTTTCACATATTATAAGGCATTTTTAGGTTTAGAAAACTGGAATGCATGCCGAACAAAATTCCTGTAAACAATCATTTATTTATCTGTGTCTTCGAAGAAACAAAAGATTGCTTTCTTTAAAATTGTATTACAGCAGAAGAAAAAAATTGTCTTTTCTACAAAGAGGTATCTAGATTATTGGGGTATTTAAACATTCCATTCCTGATATAACCAAGTCTCATTTATTCCAATACATTTTAAAAAATTATGGTATACATGTATTTGCCAAATTATGTCATGGGCACTCAGTATACTTTGAGTAAAAATAGCAGATGTCTGTATTTTCCAGTTTTATGTGAATCCACTAAACATATATAGTCCTATACTCAACTGTAATTTTCTTTCTAATTAAAAATATATGTTGGATACATATTTCCATGTTAAGCTATGGGTGCCTTATGTATAGACTCTTTGGCCTCCTTAAAACAATATTTCCATAGTATTTATGGCTAACCAACCACCTGCCAAAATTTTGACATACTAAGAAATGGTCAATCTACTCCAAAAATAGCATGTTCTCTCAAATTTCTTAGTGGGCTTTGGACAGAATATTTCATTTCCTCTGACATTTTTAACTCCCTTCGAGCCAGTTTCAAGAGTCCTAGCTTCTCAAAAGTAGCTATAAGGTGGGAAACTTGAGTTTAAATACATTTATGAATTCTGTTCACTTATTAGGAGCATGCCACAGCGCAAGTTCTATGAATGCCTTTAATTATCCCATTTAACCAAACATCTCACACTTAGCGTGTGGAGTAGGATGAGCTCATTGTTCACAAAATGTCTCAAAACAAGCTTGATGCTCTGATTTAGCGAGGGCCTGTTACAGAGAGCAAGACACAATCACGAACTTTAAGCGGCTTAAGTTTAGTTGAGGCGTCAGAATGTATGTATTTACATACAATAATAATACTGAAATATCATCGACATGTTAAATTTATGGCACAGACTAGTTAATCGAGAGTTGCTGGGGCTGACTAAAATTAAAAGTTCACCAAGTTCACCAAGCTCATATGCTTGGCATATGATAAACTTTCAGTAATAATAATTACAGTTAGTAGTAAAAAAAAAAAAAAAAAGTGTGTGTTTGTGAGAGTGTGTGTAATTTGGCTCCATAGACTTGCACTGAGAGAAAGAAACATGAATGGGTAGAAACATCAGAATGAAGATTTTTTTAGTGCTATTGTTGCAGCAATTAAGACAAGAGATTATGAGAATCCCACCACTAAAATAGAAAGAAAAGGAGAGGATTCAGGGGTTTTTCTTGCTATGGTGGTGGATTATGTGTGATTGGCAAAAAAGAAAAAGGAAAAGAGGAACCAACTGATGGGAATCGCGGGGGCTTCTGTGTTAGTGGATGTCTCTGTGGCTGCTTCACCAATAGCAACAGTAACCATCGTGCATAGTGGTGATAACGTGCTCAGTCGGGGTCAGAGGTTAGGGTTGAAGATGTAGACTTTGATCAGCGCTTTGTGGTACTGGAGGCCCTGTGGTCTCAGCGGGATGGGTCGAAACTCACAGAACACCCCTTTTGATTGGGTGCAGAGCAACGGGGCCGCCCACATCTGCAGCTCTTCCTTCGTTTCCATGGTTCCCTGTGGACTTATTTCAGCTCTGAACACATCTTGCTTGTTATGAATTTGGAGGTCATGTTACTGGCACGAATATGAATTCTAGGAAGTAAAGGTAAGCCACCAATCAAGGTTCACCGATCTGATATTGGCCTAGGGCCCAAAGCTGGGACCAATGTGGGGAAAGTGATTTGAAACAGTGCTTGACATTCACGTAATAAGCTAGAAATGTCAATTGCTGCTTGAGGTAAACATTTATTTTCCAGAGTAAATGTTACAGCCCCTGCTTTTCATGACCCTGTGTCATTCAAACACTTGTCTAAAGGGCGGAAATGCATCTTGGAAGTAGCTTTCATTCCTAATTCGTATTTGTGTTTAACTACAAAACCATTTAATCCACCTGCTCATTGTAATAAGCAAAACAGAGAACACACATTTCCTTCATTATAAAAATAAAACAAAACCAAGCACTTTTCTCTGCATTAGATTCCTTTTGAATACTAATGTATAAAAGCCCAGGTTAAATTAATCTCAGCTGTCACAGTCACACTTGGCAAATGAATCATAAAATAATTTCTTCTTCATGTGACATAATTTGATAGCAAATTAAAATCTTAATAAGGGCTTCTAAAATGCACATGCATATATACATGCATAATCTTTTTTGGAGCTCAATGTCAAAATACAAATTATTTTGCTTTGTTTTTTTAAAATTGTGATTTTTAAAAAAGATAAAAAGATTTTCCAGATCTTTTTATCAGGTGGTTTCAAACTCTCTATACCCTTGAATACTTTTAACTTACCTACAAAATAAGTTTTGGAAATCTTGCCAGAGTTGTTGGATAATGGTTTGGTTTTTTTTTTATCACGGAAAATTATTTATTGTTTACTTAAATGATACAGATATCAATACAATTCTCTACCTCCTAGCTTTCCTCAATAACAGTGGCCTCTCAGGGCTGGGATGTCACATGAAGAAATCAGAGGCCAATTACAGGGGCAGATTCCTGCTAGCCCTGTAGGTGCAACTCTCAAGGTACAGAGAGGTTGCAGAAAGACACATCAGGAAACAGGTGGAGACTTACAGCTTCAACTCAGACATGTGAAGAGCTTGGAAGTTGTCATTACCATCCTCACATCAGGAAAAAAGATGAACTAACTGAAAAAAAATCAATGAAGTCTCAGGTCTAGGTACCACTCCAAATTCTGGAGAGAAACGTGAATCTGGAAAGTCAGCCAAGACCTGCTTTCCTGGAACAGAACCCACTGGAGCCACAAACTGGTAGCAACACTTACAGGGTAATTTGGTTGAATTGCTGGAAGCAGAGTATGGTCTAGCTTGAGAGTAAGAAGCTGGTGGAGACCACTGAAAAGGGCTTTACCTCCAGGAATTCTGTGAAGAGCCAAGGAAGAGCCCCTTGTGGCTCTGGCAGGGGAGAAGGAGAGTAATCTTTGAGAAAGACACCCAAGTGTTCTCCATAACAGAATCCTACTCTGTGGGGAGCAGATTGTACCATCACCTTATTCCACCTGGGGGAAGACCACTGCCCTGACTCCAGCCCCCTCTAGACTTCCTGAAGCTAAGTAGCATGTGTGACGGTCACAGCTCAGGGGCACAGGCCCACCAAGAGACTGGAGTTTAATCAGAGGATAAAAGAGCACTTCTCCTCTCCCCCACCCCACAACTACATCAGCAGGGCTCCTGTATAATAACAGCAGACTGTACGGGATTCAGACTCCGAGGAGGATTCGTAGGGAAGCCTCAAAGACGTCAGGGGAGATGAAACCAATGGAACTAGAGGAATTTGAAGCCTCTGGCGTGTACAACTATCACAAACATTAAACATAGCCTGAACTGCACATGAAAGGTCTGTTTACCTCAGTTCCTATTACGCAGCATGTCATGTCTGGATTTCAGTAAAAAATCACAAGGCATGCTAAAAGGCAGGAAAATTACAGTGTGGAAGGACAAAACGAGCATCAGAAAGATACTTAGATATGGCACAGATTTTGGAATGTTTTAAAATAACTATGATTAAGCTCTAATGGAAAAGGTAGACAGCACACAAGAAGAGATGAATATGATTTTTTATCAACACAACTACAGAGCACCTGTGGATTCCCTGCCTCTATCCCTTCCCTTCCTTTCTTCAGGGCAACCAAAGAGACAGCTTGAGTTTCTTGATGCCAACTGGGTCTCTGATAGAAAATTGTATGTGCTCCTAAATGATCTTATTTTCCACCGTGGATGTTGTGTCATTAAAACTAGACAAATCAATGTGATGAATATAAAAAAAAATGATGAATAATGGAAGCAGAGAGGTGGAAACTATCTGATGGGCTCATGAGTAGATGAGACACAGGCAGGGAAAGAATCACCGAGCTTGAAGGTATATCAACTGAAACTTTCCAAACTAAAGTGCAAAGAGAAAACAACAACAACAACAACAACAACAAATTAATGAAGGAAGGAAGGAGGAAGAAATATGACTGGTAGCTAGATTTTATAATATCTATGGTAATTTGGGGATTGGGCAAAAATAAAGGACAAAGGTCTAGTCAAGATCCCATAATCTTGAAATATTTAATAGATGACTGGATACTTAAAGGACCACCCAGAAGCTAGGATCTGGGTGATTTAAGTCCAGCTCAAAGGGGCATATTTTAACTGAAGTTTACATAAGACATTTTTTTCTCTCAATGTCACATCTTCCTTTCCCTCCTAATCTCAATTCTATTCTCTATGGGTCTGGGAGGGAACATTAAGTGCTAGGAAACATTAAGTACCATACAATTCAGGCTTCTCAGTTTCCTGGCAAGGGCGTCCAAACTTCACATCCACGTGTGCAAGATAGCCTGGCAATGCTCCAGTAACTGTAACAGCCATATTACTGTCTGCGTATCTGGCACAATTAAAAGCAGACTGAAAATTGTTCTCAGACCCATTTTCCTCCATTTCAGTATTCCAGTATCTTTATAGCTTTTTAAATAAAATATCATTTAAATATGGACTTTATAGATGAGAAATGTACAATGCTTTCAAAGTTGCTGTGTTTTTAATAATAACTATTATACCATTTGCAAGCTCATGTTTTGATTTACATAAATTAATGCCTTGTATTTTCCATAATACTTCCTGACAAAATTGCATTTGATACTTGATGACGAGGCTTACTTGGAGGGTCATCAGTTCAGTCTTACGATGATTGAATCTCTAAATGGAATAGTTGGCAGCTGTTTCTTAGCCTCGATTATGCTTGGGTGGCCTTAACTCTATCAGGGTATAAATAATACTCCATAAAAAATAGATTTGTGACTACAGTTTTATATCAAACATGTTTGGTTTAGTTTGAAACACTGAAATATTATATGGCCTTTGCTGAGAGTCAAAATATCCTGTGGGGTTTGAGGTCATGGGCTCTGGAATAAACTTCCTGGGTTGAAATCCTGTCTCTATGCCTTTAGAGGCTTTGTGACTTTGGGGAAGTAACTTAATCTTTATATGCCTCAGTATTTTCATATGTAAAATTGAGATATTATTAATACCTGCCTTGTTTAGTTCTCATGGGATTAAAGGTGTTAATATACACAAATCACTCTGAAAGGTGACTAAATAAGTGCTCAGTGAGTATTTGCTGTTACCTTAAAACTATCTTTGGTCCTGGGGCTCCCCATACATGCTGTTAAAGCCAATTGAAGATAAAGTATTGGTCGTCCTGAAAAACGTCGTAATGTTTGACTAACTGGTAGGTATTTTACTTGCCACCCAATGATGCAGAATTTAATCCGTATGTACAATGCTTCCTTCTGTAATTGTCATCAATGTATCTTGATGACTTTCCACATCTTTTTTGGAGTTCTGTCTTTTCCCAACTGGGCTCATCAGCAGAATTTCATGGGCACTTGTTAAACACAGTGATTCCTAAATCTCTCATCTGGAGGTCTGGAATGTGGCACCTCAGAATCTATATTTTTAGTAAGCACCTCAGATATTTTAATGACTACCTCAGTTGGAAAAAATATTGGTCTAAAACATACATTTTAATTAAGGTCTACATCCTAAGAGCATTGTAAACACACGTATTTTTCATATATATTGGAAACCATGTTAGAAAAATTAATCTCTGAGGTTACTGAGCACTTGGTGTCTTTTGTGATCTATTGACATGGTTTAACTTGACTCTCAGTTGCTAGGACAATCCATTCTTTTCCATAATGAAGATGTCGTTAGCAGGATATGCCCCCCCCCCCCCCCGGCATCACCACTCTAAAGATGTCTGCATCTGAATCTCCAGAACCTGGTAATGTGTTATGTTACATGGCAAGGGAGAATTAAGTTTGTAGATGAAAGTAAGATTGCTAATCAGTTCACCTTAAAATAAGGAGAATCTCCTAGATTATCTCACTGGGCCCAATGTAATTTCAAGGGTCCTTTAAAGTATAAGAGGGAGACAAAAGAGAAATTCAGAGTCAGAGAAAAACTGGAAGATGGAGAAAGGTGCCGTGAACCAAGAATGCAGGCAGCCTCTAGAAGCTGGAAAAGGCGAGAATACCGAGGCTTCCTAAAGCCTTCAGAAGGAACACAGGCCTGCTGACCTGATTTTAGCTCAGGAAGACCTATTTTGGACTTTTTGACTTCTAAAACTATAAGATGATAAATTTGGAGAAAATCTATTTGAGCTTCAGTTTGAATCTCTACATATAGCACCAAAAGCATTGTACACACACACACACACACACACACACACACACACACACACACACACACACACACACACACACACGGTGAATGAGAGCTAAACCCTGCTATTTTAAGCCTTTCAGATTGGGAGTTATTTGTTACCATAGCATAAGGATAACCTCATCTCTCCAGACTGGTAAAAGCCAGAAGAATTAACCTGCAGTGTGTAATGTGAAATCATTCAGGGGCAGATATGAGATCAAATCCCTTTCTGTTACCTCAATTAGTAGAAGCTGACCTTTGAAATGCTAGTAGGGGAAGTAGATTGTAAGATTAGGATGGCATGGAGGGAGCGATACTTCATTTGACGCTATTTTATTTGGAGATGAAAGGCAAGAATGAACTTTCACCTTGGAGGACTCAGTTGCTTTTATCTGTTAAGCACTTATATTAATATTATATTCATATTTTGGAAAAAGAACGTAAAACAAATGAACAACAAAAGCAGTGGCAACAAATTCAGAAGTAAATTTTAACTTGAATTTTATATAGCACATTCTGGTGAAGATATTGTTCCTATTATTGGTAGTTATATAGAGCTTTAACGTGCATGCCTATCACCTGGAAATCCTGTTAACTGCAGATTCCGATTCCATACATCTCAGGTAGGGAGTGAGATCCTGCATTCTCGTGGAGCCCCATGTCGTGCTGATCCACATTTTGACAAGCAATGTGTAGAAGACACACATGCAAATAGAATATTTTAATTTCATTTGAAAGCATAATTCCAGTTTTAGAAAATAAAGGTGTATTTAGGCAAGTAATTCCAGTAGTTGTAGTTTCTCAAAGTATGAGTTAGCCAGCTAAATTCAAATCCTTTGTTTGTCTAAGGTGTGGATGTACCACAGTATGTTTATTCACTCAAATATTGAAGGATATATTGATTACTTCCAGTTTTGGGCAATTATGAATAAAGCTACTATAATACTTGCTTGCAGGTTTTTGTGTAAATGTACATTTTCCAATCAGTTGGGTAAATACCTTATGGGCCTGATTGCTAAATCATTTGAAAGACTATGCTTAGTTTTGTAAGGAACTGCTAAACTGTCTTCCAAAATGGCTGTACCATTTTGCATTCCCGTGAGCAATGAATGAGAGTTCCTGTAGCATGCTTGGTGTTTATGGGTCTTTACGGTTAAGAATACTGATAGGTGTGTAATGGTTTTCATCACTGGTTTAATTTGCATTTCTCTGAAAACATGTACCATTGAGCATCTTCATCTTTTCATGTGACAATTTTCCTTTTTGGTGAGACGTCTATTCAGATCTTTTTACCATTTCTTACTTGGGTCCTTTGCTTTCTTATTGTTGAGTCTGAAGGGTTCAGTGTATTTTTTAGAGACAAGACTTTTATCAGATAAGTGTTTTGCAAATGTCTTCTCTCATTCCGAGGCTAACAGCATCCTACACAAAACATACACTTTTAATTTTAATAATGCTCACCCTATCAATTTTTTAAATGGATCATGTTTTTGGTGCTGTATGTAAAAATTCATCACCAAACTGAAGGTCAAATAGATTTTCTCCTACATTTTCTTCTAGAAATTTTATAGTTTAGTATTTAACACTTGGGTCTATGGCCCATTTTGAGTTAATTTTTGTAAAAAGTGTATGGTCTGTGTCTACACTTTTTTTTTTGCATATGGATATATAAAATTCTGGCACAATTTGTTTAAAAGACTATTCTTTCTCCACTGAATTGCCCTTGAACCCCTATCAAAAATCAGCTGACTTTGTTTGGGTCTAATTTTGAGCTCTGTATCCTGCTCATTGATCTATGTGTCTGTTGTTTTGCAAATACCACACCAACTTGGTTTTCTGTAGTTTGAATATAATCTGTGATATTTAAAATAAATATTTTAAAATATAAAAACATATGAAAGTGTGACTTTTAAAATAAATATTTATTCTTCCTGATGTTCTATGAGCTTCCTAGATTTGTGGTTTAGTGTCAGTCATTAATTTTACAAAGTTCTTGACCATTATTTCTTCAAATATTTCTTTTCCTCCATCCTATCTTTATTCTCCGGATATTCCAATGACACATATGTTACATACTTTTAAATTGTCTCACAGTTCTTGTTATTTCTCTTTCTCTTTTTCTTTTCTCCTTGAATTTCAGTCTAGGAAGTTTCTATTTGTATATCCAAGCTCACTGACTCTTTCCTCAGCTGTGTCCGGTCTACTGATGATCTCTTTGAAGGCATTCTTCATGTCTGTTACTATGTTTTTTATTTCTAGCATTTCTTTTTGATTCTTAGAGCTTCTGTCTCTCTGCTTACATTACCCGTGTAAACTTACATGCCATTAACTTTTCCCATTAGAGCCCTTGACCTACTAATCACAGTTATTTTAAATTCTCTAACTGTTAATTCCAACATCTGTGTCACATCTGTCTGATACCGATGCTCACTTTGTCTCTTCACACTGTATTTTTTCTTGTCTTTTATGCTTTCTAATTTTTTGTTGAAAGCCGGACACACATTGACTAACAGGTACTGAAGTAAATAGGCTTTTGGTTGAAGGATTTATGGTCATCCGGCTAAGGGTAGCTGTAGCGGAATGTGCTTGAGGACTCAAGGTCCTCCAGTGCCCTTGTTTTTGTCTCCATTGTGATTTTGGGGTTCCGTAATTAATCCCCAGAGAGAGTCTCTGTCTTCCAGCTCTTTCAGGTATAATGCAATGTTATTGTACAGGAACCCTATGTTTTGGTGGTAACACACAGGGAAGGACAAGCATTCTATAATCTCAGGACTAAATCCCAGTGTCTTGCAGGCCTGCATCTCTGAGCTGTGACCTTCACGAGTGTTTTTCCCATGGTATAGTTTTCTTCCCTCATCCACCTCTCCCTTCTTGACTAGAGAGTTGCGTATCTATTTCCTTAAGGCTCTAACCTCCTGACTACTGTTGTGTTTTTGTTTTATCCTCTTGAGTGAGATATAAATATTAGAGGGAGTGGAAGGAAGACCCTCCCCCAGCTGAGGTAAGGCCAGTAAAGTATTTTCTGGACTCACTGGTCTCCAGATTTCAGAGTGGCAACTTGCCCCACAGCCTCAATTCTCTGATGGGTCCGAGAAAGTCATTTATTTTCAGTTTGCCTAGATTTTTTGTTGTAAAAATGGGAGTGACAGCTTCTAAACTGTTTACACGTCAAAGCTGAAACCAGAAGTCAGGCATCAGTTTCTCCAAACTGATCTTCTCCAAAACACCTTTACATTAAAAGGAAGACAGTTTTGCCTGCAACAATGACCAAGTAGCGAATGCCTACAGGAGTGATTTCAGGACCATGGAGACACAGTATTTTACATGACTAATGGTTTAAGCGCCTTGGGATGTTTATCCAGGTGCAAAGAAAACTCATGAAGGGCAGGTTGGAACATTCCAGCGGTCCTCACATATTTGAAGGGAAGCCTTGTGAAAGCACAATCAGGTAGGTTTGTATAATAAATGGATTAAAATCACGTGCCAAACAGATTACCGAAAGAATACATTGCTCTCACAAGTTTATTTAGAATGTCAAAGGTCAAGCACACACAGGCAGTTTTCCTGCTCTGGCTAATACATCATGTCAAATTGTGTACAATCCTCTGACTCCTCTGCCACTGTTAGAGTTTCTTTGTTGATAAACTTAGTCAGTGCTGCTCAGCGCTGGTGTACACATGGACTCAACTGGGATTTTGGGGATACTACCAACACCTTCTGCACCTTTCCTTCTCTCCCTCAATGTTTGCTCTGTTTTCTGAAGCCAACCCTTTATTCTTGGGGAGTCGAGGCCGCTCACTTTATACTCCTGATTATACATACAAGTACTATGTGTGTGTGTGTGTGTGTGTGTGTGTGTGTGTGTGTGTGTCGGGGGGGTCGGTTGTCAGATACACAATCACGTACAAATGGCTGAGACTTTCTGTTGACAGGGGTCTGGCAGGGCCTGAGGACAGGAGTGTGTGTATAAGGAGTGAACGTGAACCATTAAACATCAGAAAGTGATGTCAAATGCCCCTGAAGAGGAAACTGGGAGAGTCAGAATATTTTCTCTGGATACACAATGTCCCCGTTTTCCAGTCTTAAGCCTGTCTAATAGGATTCCTACACCATGGCCACTGGCATCTGAATTTATTTCCCTTGGCGGTTGCCTGCTGCACACTGTGTTTTAGGAGGCAGCGTCTGTAGCTGGGTGCTATGCCTGATCAGGTCAAGCACTGAGCATTTTCTGTGTTCTGCCAAGCAAGTGTCAAGCACCCAGCTTCACAGGTACCCTTCCTCCATAGAGTCTTCTTTAAAAACGTGAAGTATAGTTGATTTACAATTTTATGTTACTTTCAGGTGTACAACATAGAGATTCAATATTTTTATAGAATACACTCCATTTAAAGTTATTATAAAATATTGACTATATACCCCTGTGCTGTACAATATATCCTTGTAGCTTATTTATTTTATACTCAGTAGTTTGTACCTCTTAATCCCCTACCCCTATCTTGCCCCTCCTCCCTCCCCTCTCCCCACTGGTAACCACTATTTTGTTCTCTATATCTGTGAGTCCGCTTCTGTTTTGTTATATACATTAGTTTGTTTTAGTTTTTAGATTCCACATATAAGTGATAACATAGAGTGTTAGTCTGTCTCTGTTTGGCTCATTTCACTTAGCATAATACCCTCTAGATCCATCTATGTTTTTGCAAATGGCAGAATTTCATCCTTTTTTATGGCTGAGTAATATTCCATTGTACCTATTTACCACATCTTCTTTATCCATTCATCTGTTGATGGACACTTAGGTTGCTTCCATATCTTGGCTATTGTAAATAATGCTGTTATGAGCACTGGGGTGCGTGTACTTTTCAAATTAGTCTTTTCATTTTTTTGGGTTATATACCCAGGAGTGGAATTGCTGGATCATATGGTAGTTCTAGTTTTAGTTTTTTGAGGAACCTCCATCCTGTCTTCCATGGTAGCTGTACCAATTTACATTCTTGAGCGTGGCATTCTGGGACTCTTTCATGATTTTCTCCATTTAGCCCCTGGAGATTATTTTTTAGAGAAAGGGACCCATTTGCAAAAGAGCTGTAAAAGGTTGATATAAGATTTTAATACTGTTGATCATAAGCCTGTACAATAAAAAGAATAAGTAAAGACCAAAACTCTCATATTTGAAAATGACTTCAAGACACAACTTCTTTAACTTCTCCTGGTCTCCTTAATACTTAAAAACTGTGATTAAGTCTAACTGCAGAGCTCTTCTCTAACAATAACTATTTTAACTCCTTAAACTGCCTTCATAGGTACTCTTTTTTTTTTTTAATTTATTTGTTAAATTTATTTATTTATTTATTTTTGGCTGTGTTGGGTCTTCGTTGCTGCACGCGAGCTTTTTCTAGTTGCTGTGAGTGGGGGCTACTCTTTGTTGCGGTGTGCGAGCTTCTCATTGTGGTGGCTTCTCTTGTTGCGGAGCACAGGCTCTAGGCCTGCAGGCTTCAGTAGGTGTGGAACATGGGCTCAGTAGTTGTGGCTCATGGGCTCTACAGCACAGGCTCAGTAGTTGTGGTGCATGGGCTTAGTTGCTCCATGGCATGTGGGATCTTCCTGGCCCAGGGCTCGAACCCATGTCCCCTGCATTGGCAGGCGGATTCTTAACCACTGCACCACCAGGGAAGCCCTGGTACTCATTCTTTTAAGGATTAATGAGGTTCTTGAATAAGAAGATTAAGGCCATTGCTGTGGCCTTCTGAAACGTCACTTATGTTTAATTATTGATTGACTAAAACCAGCAAGTATAATTTTTTTGTCATCAAATAGCTTAATTAATGTGTCCTGGTATTTTCCTGGCTGTTCTTCCCACATCAGATTCAATTTGTCCATAAAAACATGAAGCCAACTCTTTACTGACTTACTAAGACAAAAGAAGTCTCAGACTGTATTTTTCCATATGGAAATCCTCTGGAGATCCTTCTTTGTATTCATCATTAGTGTGACATTTTCTCAAAACAAGATTAATCAACAAACATGGATTTGTTGATCTTTGCATTGAAAAGTTTATATTTTGTAAGGAAAGTATTTTTGATACTTAAAATGTTATGAAGCAACTTCACTGTGTCTGTGTATTCCGAATTCAAAGAGTGAAACTTATAATAAATTCTCATCAAAGTAAAACACACATTTTTTAAAGATCAGATAAGACCTTGTGGTTAAGACAGCAAGACTCATAGCAAACACTGATGATCTGTCCTGCATCCTCCTGTCCTGGTCACATTCACTAAGAGGCAACAGCTTATAATTCTCCCAGTGTTTATTCTTGTTAGTTACCTCCACATTTCCAAATAATATTCAAATTATCAACTTTACCTATTTTCCATAGCCAGCTCCCTTCTCCTCTATGAATTCTACCTAGTAATATCTCCACTGTGTGCTAAATAATTTTTCAGTGTCTGCAGCGCTATGACTATGTAACTGCTTAGCCAAAAAAAAAAAAAAAAAAAAAAATGAAGAAGAAGAAAAGAAAAGATGCTTCACTTTCATTTTCTTCTTAGACAACTTTTATTTTTCCTTGGAATTTGTAATTATTCTTTCATTTTGATTTTGTTTGCCATCTGCTTTCTTTTTCTATACACCTCTAAATAATTCTTCAAAATACTCCAATAAAGTAGTAAAATCCCTCTTATTGGAAAACTATTTCCAGTGGTCAAATGAATCAATTTCTTTCCTCATTGAAATCTCCCTTTTACAGCCATCGTCCAACTGCTCCCGATACACTGTCCTCTACCTGTCCCATCCACAACTGCTGTGCTATTCCTTTATTCATCACCCTCATTTGTCCTGTTCATCACCCACTCAGAGTCTTCACCCCCTCTCTCCTTTACTGGAACCTCTGTTTTAGGGATTGCAGACTTTCTTCTTTACCCTGTTATTTTAGTAACACCATCCTCAACCTGAGAAAGGGTACATATAGGAACATTTTTGCGAACTTCTGTAGTTTTGAATGTCTCATTAATTTGCTCCAATATTGCATTAAGGGGAAAGTGATTTTTTAGGCAATTCTGCCATTTTCTTCTGTACTACAGGCCGTTGTTGCGATGTTGAGGTGTCTGATGTCATCCTAATTCCTGCTTTTGTTATTGTTTTTGGTAGTGGCCAATGTTTGTCTATATCTTTCTGGAAACTTTTAGAGTCTTCTTTGTATACCTGGTGTTTTGAAACTTCATGTCGGCATGTTTTGCAAAATGGCCTCATTTTGCAGTCAATACACTGAACCCTGGCTAGTCCCTTGTAAGATAGAAAATCTTGCAATATAGTTCTCTGAGATTTCTGTTTTGAATGGAAGATTCTTTAAATTCTGCAGTGCTTTACAATTTTCAAAAGTTTCACACACATGATTTCATATAATCCCATAATAACCTTTTATTCCCCCACCCTTATATTGCCCCTCCCTCTGAGATTTTTTGATATTATTTCTTTAATAATATCTCTCCTGCACGTGCGTGTGTGTTTCTTTACTCTTTCTGGAACTACTATTAGTTGAATATTGGACCTCTGTGAGAGACCCCCTGATATTCTTAATTTTCCCTCCAATTTTGTCATGTTTTTTCCCTCTTAAAATGAATTATATGAAATTATAAATATGTGATCACTTTTTAAAATTTACAAAAGTGGCAATTCCATGTGGTTCAATCTGTATGTCGATATGAATATTTCTTTGATTATATCATACAAAATATTTTATATTGATGATATTTTAAAGTTCCAACTTATTTGCAATTAATATCAAGATTCTTGTTTAATAACAAGATTCACTATGTTCTCTTATTTTCTTGAAGATGTTCATTAAACTTTTTAGAAGTTTTCATCTACTTTACTGAATTTCTTTATTTTCAAAATCTTTTGTGCCCATTGCTTTCTTCTAAGAAGTTTTCTGGATATATCTGGCAATCTTTAACTATCTGTCGATGTTTAAGAATGGGTCCCTAAAAAGCTGATTAAGAGCTATGTGCTCACAGTGGAGTTGCCATGTGATTGGATACGAATCCATTCATTTTCTTGCTGGAGCCTAAAATATGCAAAATTGTAGGTCTTTTTAATTTTTCCTCTGAGGTGAATTTTTTTCCAGAGACAAAATGTCCTGTCTTCTGCCCGCAGGCTATATGATTAACTTCCAATTTTGTAGGAGTTGAGCAGGGGCAAAAGGGAAAGATCACCCCATTGAGCTTATAAACTTTAACTTAATTTCCTCAGTTTTACTTTAATGACCAAACAGCCACCCTCTACTGTGCTTTCCCTGCCCCAGTGGGGGATCTCTGAGGTCACTTTCTTTCTGGATGGGAGAGGTGGACTCATTGGGCTGCAAAGAGTGAAGAAGGAATCTCACTCACCTAATCACTCTGTGTTCAAGCTGCCAGCCCCCTCCTAGTTTGGAACCCCCTTCACTCACTCTCCTTGCTGTATTTTTTGCTTCTGATTCTCCATTTTTCCCAGGTTCCTTAGTGAAAAATCCACTCAGGATTCAGCTTCCTCTGTCCTAAGTCCATGTCCACTGTCCCTCTGCTTTCTCTCTTTCGAATATTTGTTAGTCTCTCGCCCACTGATGCCTCTTCTTTCATTCACCTTGTGAGTTTATACTTCTTTTCTATCATTTTAGTAGGACTTCCAGAAGGAGAAGACCTAGACCACCATGTGTTTAATCTATTATATTTAACCAGAATTCCTGCAATTTATTTGCTTAGACATGTTATCAAACTTATTTCTATTTTTTTTTTTTTTTGGCTGAACCACATGGCATGTGGGATTTTAGTTCCCTGACCAGGGATCGAACCCACACCCTCTGAGGTGGAAGCGTGGAGTCTAAACCACTGGACTGCCAGGGAAGCCGCCTCAAGCTTATTTCTAAGTCCTATGACAGACAAAGTGCACTATTTAGTAGAGCAGAACCTATGTTTTACAACTTTATCATTCATGCATAAGTAATGGAAACCTGAAGGAGGTTAGCTCTGAAAAATGTTTGAAGCTTAAAAATGTCTAATTTATGGAATTTGAGAAGCTTATCATCCCCAGAGTAGAGATTGGTATTTCTCTTTGTGGTGAATCCTCTCCTTGCTCTGGGATAAAATGATTTGGTGAGTTTAATTTCACATACATGGTATAATGTCCGTATAAACTCATGCAGGGTTGAGGTTGGTACCTAATCATCTTTGTTAGCACAGGAGATTAGCCCAAATGCAGTTTCTTCATTTTGAGATGCTGTGCTTTCATTTAGCAATGGAAATTAGATATATAAACAAGGCAGTATCCCTGTATGATTAGAACATTTGAAACCTAATTTTGGAGTTAGACTCCTCAACGATGAAAAATTAGACATTTGCTTCCAGAAATCTAGGGTCATTCAGCTGGTACAAGGATGTTCAGTATCACCTCTACTCAAAGCTCTTCGGAGGAAATTCTATGACAAGGATCTGTTTTAGCTGAGAACATCTCTAAACTATTAGTTCTTCAAGGGGGTGTTTAAGAATGAATAAAATATGACTTTGGGGAAAGTGGACTATCTCATTTGTGGTTTCTGGTGGACAGACCATCTCTGAATACCTCTGCTCTTCTGAAGTAAATAAATATCTTCACGGTCAATTAACCTTCTGTGGGAACAAAGTCAATACCTAGATTCCTGGCATTGTTTTGAGAAAGGATATTAGCAGTTATTCTCCACCCTCTTTCCCCATATCAGGGTCTAGCTCATGAAGCACTGTTATGTGGGGTGGGCAATATTCAGAGGATTTGATGTTTACTGGGAAGAAGAGGATTGAAACTCATTCATACCCACAGACATAATTACCTGCAACTTTAACACTCAGGGAATCTTGTTGGCACAGACCCATCCAAAATCTTGGAAGACGCTCCATCAATACCCACCCTCCCACAAGGCAATATGTCCTATAAAATTTGCAAAAGTAAGAGACCATTCTGATGTCCCCCCTTCCCCCGTCACACTCTCTGTAGGTGGAGAAACCACTGAAATGTTGAGGATATAAGGGGAAGGTGAGTCAGGATTCACTGAGTTTGGGCTTAGTGAGAGATATTTATGAAATTCACAGTCACTAACATTTCCATGTGGAAAGGGCTGCTAGGAGTGTCTTTTTCAAAGATCTGAAACCCATTTCTTTAAAACATGATCATCAGGAGGGTTGGGCACTCTGTCTCCCGTCTCTGTGGGAGGGTAGAATCCTAACATTTTTTTTTTTTTTCATTACCAGCCAGCAGACACAGCTGGCCCAATCGCCTTTACCCTTGTCAATCCTTTCTGAGTTTTCACTTCCCTGGCTCTACAGAGGTCCCCTAATCCCTCGTCCTCCCTTTAAACCAGTCACCTCTGTACTAATTGAAGTTGAGCTCAGTTTACATCAGATTCTCTTCCCTCTTGCAATAGTACGTTACCGATTAGAATCTTCCTTGCCACTTTAACTAGTGTCCAGCTTCAGCTAAGTCCCAAACTGTCCAATCAGGCATCTTGTCATCACAAAGTCTCATAATTCCAGACCTTATTCGTTTGCTCGGGCTGCTATAATGGATACCACAGACTGGCTGGATTAAACAGCAGACATTTATTTCTCACAGTTCTGGAGCCTGGGAGTCCAAGATCAAGGTGTCCTCAGAGAGTTATCTTCTCCTTAGACCTTCCCTTATGTCTCTTTTTATAAGGGTACTAATCCCATTCATGGGGGCACCACTCTCATGAACTAATCACCCGCAAAGGCCCCACTTCCTGACATCAGCACATTGAGGATTTAGGCTTCAACGTATAAATCTTGTAGAGACACATTCAGTCCACAGCACAGACTAAGCAGTGTGCACAATGTCCTATAAAAACAAGCATCCCAGTGACACTGTGAGGATGCAAGACCAGCCTGATTACACAATTACATGATTCGCACCTCAATATAACATTTGGTTTGCTTTTTTTTTTGCAGTTTTTAAATTTTTTAATTTGTTTCAAAGTTAAACCCAAGACACATTGACTTCATAGGAAATCCACTGAGAAATGTTTTTCTAGGCTGAACACCTCTTTCCCTTTAGTCTCCCCCAACAGAGTCTGTACATGTTAATTACTTTCATTTTATAATCACTGCTGTCCCACCACTATACCAAGATCACCTAAACTGTGTGTGTAGTATACTTAACGTTCTTAGTTATACCCTAATTTCACTAACGGCAAAAGATTTTCTGCGATAACCTGTCACTTGAATTCTTTGGCTACTTTTGAAGATGAAGTCCAAAGAACTCTTAAGTGATTCTCTTTTCGGGGGGGCGTAGGTGGTATTATATAGGCATTAGACACGAGCACCTGGGGCTGTGCTGATCCCATCGGGCATCACTGGGAGAGAACCTATAAAACCGAAGAATCATATGATGCAGCAGCCAACTAAGTGACTCAAAACTGAAGGTTAAATTTAAAGAAAAAACTAATTTAGAGAAAAAAAGGTAATCCTAGAGGAACTCATTCTAGGCAATCGATCATTATGCCTCTGTGTGTGTGTGTGTGTGTGTGTGTGTGCGTTGTGTGTAAGGCACAACCAGATCGATTCAGTGCAGCCTGGTAGGTCCCAGATGACTCTCCTTTTCGGAAGACAGTGCTCTGAGGGAGCAGAATCTGGCAAGTGGCCGGTACCAGTAAAGAGCAGCCGTGAGGTGCCGGCGACATTTATATTCAACCCCCCTCTGGAGTCAAACCGGCAGGTTCAGGAATTCCCTGGCGGTCCAGTGGTTAGGACTCATCACTCTCATTGCCAAGGGCCAGGGTTCAATCCCTGGTTGAGGAACTAAGATCCCACAAGCTGTACAGCGCAGTTTAAAAAAAACAAAAACAGAAACAAACCTACAGGTTCACTTGGGTCCCACAGAACAGTCAAGTCCACTCAGAAGCCGACTATAACCCAGCAGGTAGACTTTCCCACTTGTTAACACATCCTTTCGCTTTGTTTTACTTCCAGCTATAAGCTGCTTGGACCAGTTTTCAGGCTCTTTAAATCTCATTCCAAATATAGCTTCCTCGGCGACCGAACAAATATGTGACCTTACATATAAAGAGCTGCACACACCTCCCAACTTCAACAGAAAAGAAAGGCAATCTGTGCCCACTTCAAGCCTGGCATTTAAATGGGAACAAAGCCCAGCGCCACTTTGCTACTCTCTTGCTCACATGCCAGCCATGCCATTCAGACAGAGCTGAGCTAATGCCAGGAGAGCTCCCTGGTGTTAACAAAGCACCTGGAAACCAAATGGCTCTGCTAGTGCCATTGTACCCCTTCTTTCCTGAATGTCAGGATATGGCGCAAAGACAAGAGGTCAGATAGTCCAGAAGTGTTCTGACTGCCACAGCTGGCATACATCTGCCATTCCTGTCTGTTTCAAAGAGCACATTCATTTTCTTGAAATATGTGACAAGCACTCTTTCATTCCACAATAAGAGTATAAACCAAATCTGGGCCACTTGCCCATTTCTACCACCTCTTATAGCCTGTGCCCTCAGAGCCATTAATCAAGGGGCCTAAAGTGTGATAGGGCAGCCACACCACTGGTTTTCAAGTTGCAGAGGGATGGTGCACTAGGACTCGGGTCTCGGCAGGGTATGCACAATCCCCTTTGGAGTCCATTCAATTCGATCCCTTATACAGACTGAACTTCTTTTAAGAGCACAGGGTCAGCCCCTTAAGCCTCAGAACAGATTGTCTTCCCTTAGTGGAGATTTTCAGAGAGGGATAACTAACCATCGTAGGCTCGGGACATGTAAGATGGAAACAGCGAGCTTACAAACAACAAGAGAGGAATCATCATTTCACTTGCTTCAGGCAAAGCAGTTCAGTTCTGTCTCACTCACTGCAGACACCTAGCAAAGAAAACAAACCTATATCAAAGTCTCCCTGACACTTAGCACAACTCAAAGGCCAGGACAGGGGAAGCAAAAAGAATACTCCACCCAAGCCTGTTCCAAAGGTCTTCTCTATTACACACAGGAGAGAAATTCCGCCTTGGGTCCAGGGCAGCTGAAACAGCACGGCTGTTAGTTAGTGGCTTGTTCTGGAGCATCCTTTTCAGCCTCAAACTGAGGCTGAGACTGTACCATTTATAGAAATTTCATCACGAAGATCCTTACACTCAATATCTTTGGATGATGGTTTTCATGTGACTTTTTCCAAGTCCACAGCCAACATCTTTAATCCTTCTCATTTCTGGTGCCCAGCCAGGTCTTGCCTGCATCCATTCTTACTCATTTCAAGGTTCCATTCGTTAGTTTTAAGCTTCAACATGCGTGTCAGCTTCTCACCGTCTCTGCAGATGCCAAAGGCCGCTGCCAAAGGTCTGAGGTTGCTGGCCTCGCTTGGACCAGACTGAGGCCACCATGACTTCCAGCCATGAGACCGGCCCTGAAGAACTGGTTTGCTTTTGTGGATACCATAATTTTGAATTCTTTTTCTTTACTTTTTCTGGTTTTCAGAGTTCTCAAATGTTACCTATGATAGAAAGTAAGTGTTGTTAATTCAGAGCATTTATGATTAGTCACTGCACAAGAATACTTGACTAAATTATATTTTTGGTTTTTCTAATATAAAAAGTTATATTACAAAATCATTGCCAAATGGAGAGACGCTCCAAGAGAAGAGTCAGAGATGCAGGGAGAAGAAGTCGAAAGGTATGCTGGGCAGCAAATTAATTAAAAAAAATCATTCTAAACGTGATGCGTGTGACATTTGTTAGCTTTCCAAAAATTTGTAATTTGTGGGGACGTGTATTCTCATTTCAAACAAACATCTATTTTATACATATTTTTGGATTCTTTTTCTTAACGAGGATTCCCCCATATTATGTCAACTCCAGAGCCCATAAAGCTTGGATCCCCTTTTGCTTAGAGACATTTTCTTTGGAGCATAAATATACTAAATCGTGTCTGCTGAGCTCAGGGAGGTGGAACTGAGGGGGACTTAGAGGAAAGGACACAGGGACAGCCCTTGAAAGAAGGAGGCACTTGTTAGAAAGGGAAAGTTTGGCTCGATTTTCTGGTCCTCACTCCTGGACTTTGGTTGTCCACCTAAAGAACAGATTCCAGGATGGGGGTAAGGCTGAACCCTTCCAGACCAGCCACCGTCTCCCTGGAGTGTGAGAACTGAGAAGGTGGCTCTGTGTGTCTGCATGTGAAGTCAGGAGCCTGTCCTTACCTAGCTGTAGCCCCGGGAGCCTCAAGAGCCGATTGGACCCGGGAGAGAGGAGATCTGGGAAGAAGAGGCAGCCGTGTATGTCCTGCCACATTGAGAGCAGGGGGATAGTCAGGGTCCAGCATAAAGAGGAGAGAGGACATAGAAAAGAACCGCATGTTCCCACGGCTGGTGTAAGTATGGATACTTCCAGCTCCGAGTGGACTCTACCTGAGGTCTTTTTTGTCTTAAAAGATTCTATTTTTTAAGAGCAGTTTTAGGTTTACAACTCAATTGAGAAGAAGGTACAGAGATTTCCCGTAAACCCTCTGCTCCACAAATGCATAGCTTCCCCCACGATCACCATCCCCACCAGAACGGTCCTTTGTTTTTTTTCTCTTTTAACCAAGGATGAACCTACACTGACACCTTTTTTTGGGTTTTTTTGTTTTTTGGGGTTTTTTTTTGCGGTACGCGGGCCTCTCACTGTTGTGGCCTCTCCCGTTGCGGGGCACAGGCTCTGGACGCGCAGGCCCAGCTGCCATGGCTCAAGGGCCCAGCTGCTCCGCGGCATGTGGGATCTTCCCAGACCGGGGCACGAACCTGTGTTCCCTGCATCGGCAGGCGGACTCTCAACCACTGCGCCACCAGGGAAGCCCCACTGACACCTTTTTTTTTTTTTTACTTTCCTTTCTTCTCTTGAACGTCCTCAGTGGAAAAACATCAGTTATCAGAAGCAAAAACTGTCAATATTACGGTGTGGGCAGAGAGAACTTTGTTTACAAAGAATCGGTTTCACTTCCTGCTTCCTGTAGATGGAGCTAAATCCTTAAGCATATGTTCTGTGTTTGCACATCTTCCAAGTTTCTGGGAAGGAGATCTTTGAAAGACGATATTAATGTCTGAAGGCTCTTCGTTCTTTTTACTGTAAGTAGTGCTACAATGTGCAAGATTTGGTGCTAAAGAAAAAACACAAGTCACACTTGAGTCACAAGTCCTGTGCCCGCTTCCTTGTCTTTGCAGGGAGCTTGTCTTAAATAGCAATGGCAGCATGTTGCTACTATTGTTTATTTCTGTGTTTTGTGGAAAATTAAACTGCCCATTATGCATTGTCCTTTCCCACGGCTGTTTCCTGTGTACTGGTCTCATCCCTTGCTCTGTGTGATTGAATGATCATATATAACAAGTTGCAATGACCTCTCAGTATTTTTTTCAATCAGTTAATAAACATTGCGTACCTGTGGACAGAAAGATGCACTTTATTACTTCCCCACATGGTTTCTAAGGGATGTGAGAACACAATGTGTCAGGCCAACAGGAAACTTAAAAAAGGAAACAGAAAAAAAAAAGAATCTGATTGTGTCCCTACCAAGTTCATAGCACTGTATTCGTTCATCAATTCCAAAACCAGGAAGAGAAACTTTATACCTTAAAAGGAAAAGAAAAAGCCAAATAATAGTTAAAGGGTTTAAAATATAAATATAGGAAATATTTTGATTAAATGAATTTGCCTATATCTTAGATGCTTTTTAATTTACCCAACAGTGCATTGAATACATTTTACTTTTTGAAATAAGAAAAAAGAACCCTTCAAAAAGTTTTTAAGATGTTTAACTATTCTTTCCTAGTAGCTCCCAAATTTGTAGCTAGGATAAGTCAGAGGCAGAATAAAAATGAATGAACGATTTTAATTGTAACCTAAAATATTATCTTGAGCTTAAGACATTGCAATTATTTTGAATTTCAGGAAGATGCTGATAGCAAGATAAATTTCATTCTCCACGTTTTTAAGCTGCATGTTAGAAACTTTACCACCCTTCTGTACCTTTTAATTCTCTAAAGCTATGACATTTTCAATAATCAAACATATTTCTTTTGGGGGGATTAATATGTGAATTTGCAGATTGGGTTAATTTCACTAATATGTGAGTTGAGAAATAATTCTCAAAATATTGGAATACTCAGTTTCATGTATTGGTGAGCATTCAGATGTATCATTTGCTATATAGTTTGCAGAGTTTAGAGGATTAAAGAAAAGAAATGTTGATACTAAAGAGGTGAATTATGAAATTAGTGATTCTCAAAACAACATCCAGGTTTATTCCTTTAAAAAATAATATAATTTTCTCAAAGTCACATTTACTGTTATACAAGCTATCCCTTGTTTTGATTTATTAGGAGGATATGAAAGACGTATTCTTTCTTTATGCATTTTTCTTAAGACTCCATTAAAACAAACGGCTTTCCGGTCTGTGCCCCCTTCCTATGTGATTATATATCAATTTAATATTGAGTTGCAAAAGGGAATCCATTACAAAAACCTTTTGTAATTGTCTAAATTCCCTGTGTTTAGGAAGCTTTTGAGACATCCAGGAATAAGCCAATTTCCCTAATGGTGAGAGAGAATTGTATGGTGGAGACAATAAAGTCTTGTCTGTTGACTCAGTCTTGTGCATGAATAAGTATACGATTTACTAATTTAAAAAGATGTTAACTTTGAGTTGTTGCTTTCTCTATAAAAAAACAAACTGCTAGCAACTCTAGTTCTGTTTTTCCCTGTGAGAATGCTGTCAGCCCACTGTCTTGAGGATGGAACTGAAATTCCATAGGATGGAGAAATTTAAGTTTATTTTATGTGCTATACAGTTTACGGAAACATTCTTAACACGTAAGTATTAGACTGGATTCCAAAACACTGAAAGCATGCCAATTGACAGAGATTTGTAAAGATCGTTAAGACATTATCTTTGCATAGATAGCAATAGTATATTTACGTTTTAAAATGGATACCAGAGACTTGCGGGGGGGCGGGGCACAGGGGTGGAAGAAATGGGGAGATATTGGTCAAAGGGTACACATTTCCAGTTAAAAGATAAGTTCTGGGATCCAATGTACAGCATGGCGATGATAGTTACTCATACTGTATCGAAAGTTGCTAAGAGAATAAATCTTAAATGTTCTCACCACAAACACACACACACACACACACACACATACACACACAATGGTAACTATGTGATGTGAGGGAAGTAATCATTTTGCAATCTACAAGTGTACCAAATCATCACATTGTATACCTTTGACTTATACAATGTTGTATACCTTTGACTTATACAATGTTATATGTCAATTACATCTCAATAAAGCTGAAAAAAAGATAATTTCTAAAAAAAAGGGGAAATAATTTGAATATACCTTCTTACGGGCTAGGTGTTTTCATTGGTCACACTCAAATCTGTTGTCTCCTATTCTCCCCTGGCTTAGGCCTTTCTGAGAGCAAAAGGACTGACTGAGTTAGGGTAATGGGTTTCCAGGGTCCTCTTGGCTGTTACCTTATATAATAAGGCTTGGCTTGTGCAGTCACTGGTTGGATTCAATTATGTCCCTTCCTGACATTTTCATTAATTTGATTGCCCAGGCCTAATATGTCAGGCAAGATGAGGTCTGGCACCAGGATGATTTTCCTTTGAAAGCATCAGTGCGGATCAGATTTAAATATTTGTTCCCCCTACCCCTGCCCCGGACCCCACCACCTTGGCTATATCTAAGTCAACCAAATATTCTCCCATAAAATTTATTAAAGCCCCAAAACAATCAAGAAAGGCACATTCAAATCTGCTGACTCAACTATAGATTGATACAAAGAAATGCAGATTTCATTTGATTGTTCAGTCATAGAAGTGTCTTTTTTAAAAAATAAATTTATTTTATTTTTTATTTATTTTTGGCTGCGTTGGGTCTTTGTTGCTGCGCGCGGGCTTTCTCTAGTAGCGGCGAGCGGGGGCTACTCTTTGTTGCAGTGCATGGGCTTCTCACTGTGGTGGCTTCTTTTGTTGCGGAGCATGGACTCTAGGCACGTGGGCTTAAGTAGTTGTGGCATGCGACCTCAGTAATTGTGGCACACGGACTTAGTTGCTCCACGGCATGTGGGATCTTCCTGGACCAGGGCTCGAACCCATGTCCCCTGCACTGGCAGGCGGATTCTTAACCACTGTACCACCAGGGAAGTCCTAGAAGTGTCTTTTATTCATTCAGGAAGCATGGAAGGCAGTTCTAGGAAGGAAGCCACTTTGAGCCTAAGGGAGCCCTTGATGAATTTCTCTCTTTTCTTGATCTATCTCTTAGTTCCATAGCTGTCAGTGAAAAAATATTGCCTGCCATAACAGTAAACAAAGGATGTTGTAGCCATCAAGACATCACACTGCAGCCACCCCCAACGATGCACCCTGAGGAGACTCAGGGTGAGAAAACACAGTATACTGGCCTCAGATAGCTGAGGTGCATATCAAAGGAATGATTTCAGTAGGCCCTGATTTTTGAATCTTCCCCTACATAGAAAAGCACTAAATTCCTTAACTTGAGATGTCTGATTTTCTTTAATTAACAGTAATCTTTTGATGTTCCAACTACCTGGTCTTTTTTGCAAAAACTCCTATATACCCTGGCTCCTTCCCTACCTCTTTGGAGCAGTCCCTCAGAGCTATCTGAGAGGCTGCCTCCCGGGCTCAAGTCCTCAGTTTTGTTCACCGAATAAAAACATCTCTCTCAACTTTTAGTTGTACCTATTTTTTTCAGTTGACATAGCCTTGCTGGAGTTTGCCCACTGTCCCCAGGCAGAGGTGAGGTGGAAGGAATGAAGGAAAAGATAAAGCAAATCACAGAAAACCTTGATGTAGCCAATCCGAACTGCATAACCTGACTGATAATGTTTTACAGGCACATGAAAAAATTAGCTTGCATTTCCTGAGTACATTCTACCTCACCTGTGTCGTGATTAAATCACAGACTGTCACGGATTTGAAAAGTTCAGGGCAGTGAGGCTGGTGTTCTAGTGGAGGCCCCTGAATCTTTCAGCAGAACTCAGCCACGGACGTCAATATTACCAGCCCTTCATGAGCTAAACTAAACATGGATTCCATTTAAAAACACTCTTGTTTTGCACGTCATGTGCTCTTACTACAATCATAATTATCAGTGATTCCAGTAATTAGCTGCTTGCTCACTTTCAAACACTACAATATGATTATACAACATTTATAAAATTTGGAATCCATCCTGTCCTCCATTCAAAGAGTTATTTCAGGATTTAACAAATCCTTCTCGCTTATCACCTTCAGTGTGTGCTGACAGGACTGACAGATCCTGGGGTAGCACTTGTGTAGTTTCTATAATCCACCTAAATGGGAGACTTTTCTAGAAGAGGTTCTACAAGCCTGCCTTATGTGAAGGGTGATGGAAGAACACAGTTTATTTTCTGAATACAAGAACCATAAAAAAGTCACTGAAACAATATTACTTTTTGTTTATGCTAAAAGGATCAAATACTCCGCCCTCTCTAGAAACTTAATTAGAACATCTTCAAAGGCCCTCTAGGTTGCTGAAAGAGATATAATTTCGGGAACTTTCAAGTGATGAATAATAAAGGATTCCTTTATTTATTCCTTTGATAATTCTACCTAAATTGCATTTTTTCCCCAAGAAGACATGTTCTTTGTTCTTTGTTCATTAACAAATCGTTATTCATCATAACTTGGAATCCAATTACCCCTTTCCAGAGCTGCCCGTGCTGTTTCACTTTCCTGGGCACAGTGGGGTCATGCATATGTGTGACATCTCACAAAGTGTCATTTTAGGAAAGTCCTCTTACTCTACGTGTGGGAAGAAACAGAGTTAGGTTGTGTAGCCACAGAGCCCACTTTATTTTGCAACCTTTAGCTTCCTGGGGGGAGTCCAGAAATGAGGAGGGAATTTGACTTAAAACACTAGGTTGTTAGAGTTCAAATGTTCCACTTATTTATATCAGCAAATTCAATCTAGGCATCTCATTTAAAAATGTACACATCAGTGCCTCTTTGGAGAAACATGTAAAAATGTATGGCTAACTGCTCACAACTTTACTTTCAGACCATAATAACTATCTTGGCATTTCTATTTACCTTATGTGAAAATCAGAAAACAATTTTGAAGGCTTTTGGGGGCAACAGGGGCAGAAAGGGCAGGTACCCTTAAAACAGCAAAGGCATTGCAGTCACCTGAGAGGCAACCTCAGAACTACCAGCAGAGGGCGCAACAGCCTATTTTATAATCAGCAGGAAGAATTTCGTGATCAGAAAACAACCTAAAATGGTATTTTTCTCTCTTTGCTTATTAATTCTTAGTGTACTAAAAATATAATGACTTTATTTGTTTATTTATTTACATAAATTTATTTATATTTTATTTTGGGCTGCGTTGGGTCTTTGCTGCTGTGCGTGGGCTTTCTCCAGCTGCCGTGAGCGGGTGCTACTCTTTGTTGCGGTGCGAGGGCTTCTCATTGCGGTGGCTTCTCTTGTTGTGGAGCACGGCCTCTAGGCGCGCGGGCTCAGTAGTTGTGGCGCACGGGCTTAGTTGCTCCGCGGCATGTGGGATCTTCCCGGACCAGGGCTGGAACCCGTGTCCCCTGCATTGGCAGGAGGATTCTTAACCACTGCGCCACTAGGGAAGTCCTATAATGACTTTATTGACAATAACATTTGGAACTAAAACCACAGAAGCTGTAATAATTGTATAAGAATAATGATAGGATTATTATACATAATATCTGACTTTTGGAACTAAAAGGGACCCTAGACCTTTTGGGTTCAATTTGTCTGTTTAAGGCCAGGGAGACTGAGGTTCTTAATTTTGAAGTTAAAATTCAAGGGGAGAGTTTTGATGAGAATTCTGGTCGCATCACTGGGTCCAGGACTCTGATTCAGCAGCACTGCTTCTCAGACAAATAGCATTTTTAGCCCAATAACCACAGATGGGGGAGTGGGGAGGGATATGGGATCACTGAAGTTAAGAATATTTTTCAGCTGATGTTTACCTGTAAAGTCTTCTCAATTCTTTTGTAAGAACATTCATATATTCAGAGAAATGGCATTTTCAGGGAGAACCTGCCATCCTTCTGTCCCCTTTATAGCATTTTCTAAAGCACCTCTGTTTCCAGCTGTGACCCAGCAATACCATTTTACCAAATGCTGCCTTTCCAGCCTCTGGCTCTTTCTGCAATGGAAGGGAAGGGATTTTTCACACATTTGGTTTATTCTGAGAAGATACTTCCTACAGCATCAACAAATATCATGTAACAGGAATGAATAAGGAGACCTGGCTTCGTTTCTGTGGCCAGGATTCTCATGGAAATGATGCTGCTATTCAAAAAGTGGAAGTTGACGGAAAGCTGCATTGTTAACTCACAGAAGAAGGAGAGTAATGAAAGCTTGAGTTCAAAAAGAACACAATGCTCCCCAAATAATCACCTGACCTGAAAATGAAAAGGACAGAAAATTGATATGACAGTTGTGGACTTTAATATTTTGAAATTTTATTTTTTAATTTACATTATTTCTTCTTGTCATATTGCCAAGTGGCTTGAAAACTGTCTGAAGGACCATAAATGATTGATGCTGAAAATTATATATTAGAAACTTTTGTTGAAAAGGTGAGGAAAGACAATTTTTGGAAAACCAAGATATACTACAAGGTCTGTCCATATATATATATATATATATATTTTATCAACAGGTAATACTTTCTCTCAACCATTGAAAATGTGATAGCACTTTAACAATAAAATGATTTTCAATGTGTTATAGACAATACAAGGTAACTAAAACTTCAATCAAATATCTGATTGGAAGGCTTTACAGAACTCTTCAAAATATTATTTAAAAATATGGTTTCCTTTTGAAAGTATCTGAAAATCAAATTGCCCAGATCATTACACATTTTACTAAGTTTCAATCTGACAAAGGTTCTCCATTGGAATATATATTTTAGAAGCAAGATTAAATGAGTAAATGCAGATAAAGCACTTTGCCCTTTGCCTGGCTCAAATAACTTGTTACAATTATTTAAAAAATTTCCATTACAATACAGCAAAATGACCATCCAATTTTCAGCGTATGCTACTTTTGAGCAGAAGGCTTTTTAGCAACGAACTGAATGTCCTTTTACTTATAAAAGTAAATGGCCTAATCAGATGTTGTTCTGGAGACTTCCAAGGTTTAACATTTGGTGATTTTACCATCTTATTCCAAATAAAGGAGCCAGGAGACCGCCCTGATTTTACTGTGAGAGCTCTGTATGAACAGCTGTGTGTAATAACTTGACAATGTTATGGGAAAATTTGGTAAAAGACGTTCTATTTGTAATACCTATTTGAATTGGAGATGACCTCTGAGGACATGACTTCCCCGATGCTTATTCATTAGAAAATATCCTGGACTAAATGCTGGCAAAATCTTCTCTTGGGAGCAAGGTCTGCATTATTTAAAAGGTCTGACAATCTGGATATCTTCATATACAAATTTATACTATTTTTCATATCACCTGTTTTCCTTAGGTTAATGGTTAACTTAGCAGCCTTTTTTCTTTTTAAGTGAATAGAAGCTTAACAAGTAGAAAATCTACTGATGATTTTCATTATATGAACCAAGAAAGTAATTTGAACCTAGTAGTAACTATGAAAAAATATTGCTTTCTAATTATTATCTTTTTTCTTTTAGTACTGGCCCTTGCTAAATGTTGCCAAAATTTTCAAATTTATGGATTGAGATACATAAACATATGTGAAAGCTAGTTGTGTGAACCACCTTGGGCCTTAGTTTCCGCATTCAGCACAGAAGGAGTTGGGATGAACAAGAGGTGGGCTCTTTTCCCAGGTCTAGATGGGGCATGTATGTAGAGTGGTCCTGCTGGGGCTCATAGGGATGGTGGACAAGTCCAGTGTTCAAGCAGCCAGTGGGGCAGGTCCCCAGGGCCTTACCCCAAACACCCTGGGTCTGATGTGATTCAAAATTCAGATTTGGTTTCTCCTTTTGGATTTTAGAAAGGAAATACATGGCGGATACAGTGCATTATACAGCCTCCCCATCAAGCTCTGGGGCAGCTCCACACAGCAAGCATATTAAGGATTCTGGAGGTAAACACTGTAGGGACTGTAAATAACTTCTCCTCCACTCAGCCCACTTGTTGTGATTAGAGGAATTATGAAGTTTGTTTGTTTGTTTGTTTTTTTACTGCATTTTGGATTTTGAATTGCAGTTAAGATATTGTGAACCTGGACACATGGGAAGCCTACTAATGAAATACAAACACAGAGAGCATAAAGCTTGTGCTAACTCTTCCCGCAGCAGCAGGGGAAGAGATAAGATGTGAGAGACACGTGTCTCCACCCTTGGGAGGGCGTGTGCTTGGGGTGAGGGTGGGACATTTCGATCAGTATTTATTTCCTTGGTTCCATATAAATTTCACTATCTTTACTTTTGTGCTTTTTTTTTGGTGGCAACACAAACATAAAAACTAACTGAAAAAAAAACAAACAAACCCTAACTTTTATTAATTTTGCAATTCAGGAATTGGAGGATTTTACCATGGAACCATTGGCATTTCACAGACTCTTCCTACTACATTACCTGGAGATAAACGAAGACCATCCAAATGAGAACAGGCAAAGGCTATTTATTCTGAGCTTGCCGGAGCGAAGGCAGTCAGCCATCCTCACTTGCTTTTGGCAGGAGACTCCAAGGCAGTCAGGGGAGTTGGAAAGCTTCATCATGGACAAAAGGGAAGGCTTCAGGGGTGCCCAGGTGGAGGCTGTCAGCTCGGGGAAAGCTGTAGACAGGCTAACATTACCATGGGGCTCCTAGGAGACTTCCTCTGGTCAGTTCTGTGTTAGAAAGGAGGGCAGGGGCCAACATGAGAGAAGGTGGCAGTTACAGACCTAGTCCTGGCCATTGGGGGCCAATGGCTGCAAGGGGCTGTGGTTTGGCTTCCTGGTCTGGCTGCTGCTGTGGTTGTAGGTCGGAGTTCTGCTGTCATAGACAGTCTAGCTGCTGTCCTTTTCTCCATTCAGTCCCTCAGTAGGAGGGAGTTCCAGTGGTAGTTCCAGAATTTCTAGAAGGGAGAGATTTAAAGGGATAACTTTATGGATGGAGAGTCCAGGAGACTTGTAACGAAGCTGCGTTTGCATAGGAAACTCCTGGGCTTTCCTCAGATTATTCCTTCATTGGAGCGGCTTTGGAATCAGGACATGCTGCGTAGGGTGGGGCTTCTCAAGTCCCCACTGCTTTCTCTAGCTCTGCAGCTGGGGGTGCCTTCCTGCGTTAGGTTCCTTTCATCTCATCAAGCAGCTAACGTTCACTTTCTTGCTGCAGTCACACAGCAAAATCGGCTCTAGGAACAAGCACGAAGTTCAAATCTTAAAGAAAACATTCCCTTTCCATGCAAAGTTCTGCTCTAATGAAGTACGTTAAGCAAATAATTTGCTTAGCAGGTCCCAGGGAAGTTACTGAGAAAATGATGAATAGGAAGAAAGGTGAAAGAATAGAAAGATTGAACAGAGAGAGAGGCCCGTGAACTTCTGAGTCACTTGAACAAAATCAAATACTAACTATGAAAATTAACCATTAGTCAAACTAATTGATTTATAAGATGAACAGTCCTCTCAGAATCAAAATAATGATATCAAATGGAAGAATAACTGCATTTGAGGTTATTGAAAGGAAAGAAAATCTCTGCAGTGACTAAAGTTAATGGCCTGCACTTGCCCTGCTGTCAACTTTCTCTATTCAGAATATATATATCCTCTCTCTCCCATCCATGGATTATTAATATCCATATCACACATCACAATAAAACACAATTATGATGTGAATATTATTCCCATATTCTGAATACGCCCTGAAGTGGCTTTTGGGTCATTAGGGTGATTTTTCATTTAGAACATGTAGATAACTGATTTTTAAAATGAAGCATTTCTAATATACACAGCACCTAAATGCATAATATCATTTTACATTTTTATAAAGATGTTCCTCTGCGGTTCCCAAAGCCCATGGTTAATTTCAGTTTGATTTAGATCCAGCTATGTGACTGCTCTGAAGACACAGATACAGTGTAGCTTCCTATCAGAACTGTCAAGAGTTGTGAAGCACTTAAGATTTCACCCAGCCTGGAACCAACAAGTTAGGTTGCCAATTTCATGGACGGTAATCAGAAGACATGAGACTCCCGGGTCAGAGACAAGGACTTTATGACTCATGGTGCAGCAGGCAGCTTGAGCAAACGTTTGCTGAGTTTGCACCCCCAAATCCCACGGGGAGGTGTGTGTGTGCAGTGGACAGGAGCCTTGAATTTGGAGAGCCTGATCTAAGAACAGTAAGAATGTCTTCCCTTTGTTCTAGAAGGAGACACTGTATCTTCCATGCTGATTGCCATTCAAATACCCTGTTTGCTGTTCAGATTTCCCTCAGCTGGAAAGATGTACCCGAATCCCAGAGACACATGGAGAATGATCTTTCAATAATATGGTGAGATTTCCCAGGAGTACATACTCTGTTGGGCACTATGATTAATCTGACCAACAGAAGCAGCAGCGAACTCTGTTCAACTTGTCTCCCACGATGTTTAATTTAGGCTTCTACCAACAGGACCGCGGTCCATAGGACATGCCAATCCATCCAGAGAATCCAGATGGCTAGCCGGAAGCAAGTTTGAATTCCCCAGGCCCCTTTTGTCCAGGCTACCACCCAAAGGTGTGCCAACCAGACTGGTCCAGTGTGGGAGAGAAAGACACATCATGCCGGGAATTCTCAGAGTAGAATCTTAGATATTCAGGTTAGGTCTTTGCCACCCCTTTCATCCTGATCATTACTCAGGAGATGGCCAAGAAGGGATGGTCCCTTTTTGGAACAGTGGTGTTCAGTGACCAAAGTACCTTGCTAAGGCTGAAGACCAGAAAGAGGTGAGGGAGGTAGAGTTAGAAAATTTTTGAGTCATTTTTTTCAGGAGACTGTTCGAACATTCAATGATACCGAATGACTGTGGTTGGTAGGCAGCACGGAAGGGCCATCTTGACTATCAGCCCGTGGTTGGGTGGTTTTTGCTGTAGAAGGCACACCACTGTCAGATCGCAAATGGAAAACGTGGCCCAGATTACGTTCAAGGCCCCAGTGGTGTGGCCGGAGTCAGCTGATTGGACTGCATCTGATGAAATGTCAAGTGTGATGAGACACAAGTGATAGCCTGAGAGGAGCTTTGGCATCGGGTGTAGTCAATCTGCCGGGAGCAGCAGGGGCCATACCCCCTGCACAGTGGCCTCCCTCACCTGAGACAAACAGTGGGACCACTGGCAGCAGCCCACGGGGCAGAAGAGATTAACAAGGCACATCAACAGGAGTTTTGGACACAGCTATGAGAATGGCTTTGCGTTCAGCCCACTGAACAGTGACCACAAACATCGTAACTTCTGTTTGGGTGGAGCTGAGCTGGAATGGCCACAGCAGCTCAGAGGATATACATACTGTACGGTAGCGAATGACTGGGGAGTTTAGCCCAGTGGTGCTTCTCTACCTGGAGCTCTTCCTGATGGGGAAAAGCCCCTTGGCCCTTATGGGGTTGGGAGCACAGGCATGTGACACTTTAATTCCTACTATACATTCAGAGCTAGATGAGACATCAACAAGGCACTGAAATGCTCCAGTGGCTCCACATTCTTCCTTACTGAGAATTCTGCTCAACCCCGTCCATTGAATTTGGCCTTTTATAGGATCAGATGGGGTGGAGGCTTGGGTGACAGTATCCAGCAGAGACACGGAAGTCTGAGACTCTCTCCTTCTTCTTCTTCAGCTAGTTGGGTGGGTGGGTGTGGTCTTCAGCTTTCCTTGGGGACCGGGAGACTTCAGCTCCACCCCTAATCTCATCTTAAGATACCTTCATAAAATCTTAAGGTGCTTTGAACTCAGACAACCCTCTGCATTCAAAGGATTCTTTAAATGATAAGTAGAGAATCACTAAATATTTACCAATCTTTTAGTCTAAATATGCACATCCGAGGACGGACGTTTTACACTTTTATGTCTCTAAGGACTTTTAAAGGGAATTTTGTTTGGATCATCACTTTCTTCTTACGCTGGTTGCTGGTAATAAATAGTTCATTAATCCAACGTGGCAAAGTCTTGTCCTGGTCTATGCCCTCTGTGGTCCACCACCTTCTTCAACAATGTGTTCTAAGTTTTCCACCATCATAAATCCCAAGCAGTGCTAGCATGCGTGCTGCACGAGAGCTTGCAAACCACAGCGCCCTCCGAGATCGCGATGTCTGAGCCTCTTCTGGCCTCTGCCCCTATGTCTACATCCCCATCTTTGAACTGCTTTTCTTTTTCTCCTTTTTCTCAACCTCTCTTATTTTGTTCACTTCTCCTCCAGTCTGAATATACCAAACCATCCTTTTTTTCTTTTCTCTTTGTTGATGACTCCTAATTTTCATTAGGAAAATGTATTATTTTAAGGTACTTTGTAAAACTAGTGGCATTCAGGAGTTTGTGCCCTTGGAAATTCATGCATGTTCACCTTCTAGAACTCCCTGGTTCCTGAGAGCAGGAATGAGTTATCTCTGACTTTCAGTGTCTGTAGGAACCATCAGGGACAATCTGATAAATTGGGCATACAACACATACCCCCCAAAGGATTCTCAACAAATGTGACCGTTCACTGCTCGCTGCAGTCAAATATACTGAATACTGAAAATGACTTTGTTTAGGACTTCCCTGGTGGTGCAGTGGTTAAGAATCCACCTGACAATGCAGGGGACATGGGTTCGAGCCCTGGTCCGGGAAGATCCCACATGCCGCAGAGCAACTAAGCCCGTGCACCACAGCTACTGAGCCTGTGCCCTAGAGCCCGTGAGCCACAACTACTGAGCCTGTGCTCTAGAGCCCGTGAGCCACAACTACTGAGCCCGCACGCCACAACTACTGAAGCCCGCACACCTAGAGCCCATGCTCCTCAACAAGAGAAGCCACTGAAATGAGAAGCCTGCGCACAGCGAAGAGGAGTAGCCCCCACTTGCCGCAAATAGAGAAAGCTCGCGTGCAGCAACGAAGACCCAACGCAGCCAAAAATAAATAAATTAATTTAAAAAAAAAAGAAAGAAAATGACTTTGTTTATACTGGATGAATTCTTGTGACTTTAGATAAAACACACAGAAAAACCCATGTGTGGGGATGACCTCTGCGAGGCAGTAGAAAGTCCTACCACTCTGCCATTCTGTCTCCTTTCTTCTTCACCCAAGTCAGGAAGGGGCAGAAATGTCTTGAAGCTTACATAAAGCTCTGGTTAAGTCACTTTCACGTAAAAATTTGTTTCACATTTTCCTTGCGGCAGGACCGAGAATTTGGATAAGTATACCTAAAAAAATTTTATAAACTTCTTTCCTAACTTGCGTTTTCTCCATACAGTTGTTGAACCTTTGCTTTATATGTAGTCTTAGGAAGTTTACATTGTCTGAAATAAAGAAATAAATAAAATTTTCTTTTCTTTTTTTATTGTTGTGGTAAAATAGACATAACACAAAATGTAACATTTTAACCATTCTTGGGTGTCCAGTTCAGTGGCATTAAGTACATTCATATTGTTGTGACACCATCACCACCATCCATCTCCATAGCTTTTTTCATCTTCCCATTAAACAACAATTCCTCATTCCCTCGTCCCCCAGCCCCTGGTTACCACTATTCTACTTTCAGTCTATGAATTGACCATTCAAAGTACCGCACATACTTGGAATCATACAGTATTTGTCCTTTTGTGTCTGGCTTATTTCACGTAGCATAAGATCTTCCAGGTTTACTCATGTTTTATCCTATGCCAGAATTTCCTTCCAGAAATTAGAAATTAGAATAAGTTATCCAGAAATTAGAATAAATTATTTTATTAGTTTTAGAATTTTTTGTACTAGAATGTCTTGAGGGGCTTCCCTGGTGGCGCAGTGGTTGAGGGTCCGCCTGCTGATGCAGGGAACATGGGTTCGTGCCCTGGTCCGGGAAGATCCCACATGCCGCGGAGCGGCTGGGCCCGTGAGCCACGGCCGCTGAGCATGCGCGTCCGGAGCCTGTGCTCCGCAACGGGAGAGGCCACAGCAGTGAGGGGCCCGCGTACCGCAAAAAAAAAAAATTAGAATGTCTTGAGTTTTCTTTGTATACTAGTGTACAGTCGTGTAATCAGCAAAAGTAATAGTTTTTCTTTTTTCCCATGTTTTTTTACCAGTTATTTCATTTTCTTTTAGTATTTACTGTAATACCTGTAACAGTGTTAAAATTAACATGAAATGGATTATCTTTGGTTCTGATTTTAGAATTTGCTGCTAGTTTTTGGAAAATTATTTTTATTGATTTAAATAGTTTCTTTCTAGTGCTATTTTTAATTAGGACTGACTATTGAATTTTTTTCAAATGCCTTTTAATCAACTTGGGCTTTTATCTTTCACTATTTTTGCTATACTGGATTAAATGGATACATTTCCTGATATTAAACACTCTATTATTCTTGGATTCATGTTTAAAAAAAACAAGAAGTAGACAATTTTAATCAATCAGCTACCCAATAATCCATAAGATGGTCAAGAATCTATCATTTAAAAAGACACCAGGACCATATGGCTTCACAGCTGGGTTTTACCTGGACCCTAAAGAACAGAAAATTCCCATATTATTTAAGATAAGCCATTGAAATATATATAAAGTTCCTCAATGATGTCAACATAATTTTCATGCCCAGATTTGATAAAAATAGAAGCAAAATACAAAACTGCAAGCCAGTTTGGCTTATTATGATAAAAGCAGTAACTCTAAATAAAATATTAGCAAAGAGAATCTGTCTATATTTCAAAGGACTAAGTAGAATATATTTCATGAAATATATTCTTAAGTATAAATTTTTCATTGCTATTTTCACTTCAAGTTGTTTATCATATCCTATTGTCCAGGTTATTCACTTCCTTTGAAGTTATATCTTCCCCTGACAACTTAGGAACCCTGAGAAAGTGTGTAAGAGAGGAATAAACTATCTAAAATCTGACTCAGACCCCAGATAAGCATATGGTGCTTTAGTGAGAAGAAATTTGATTCTGCTGATCAGGATACTAAAACTTGACCTTTGCGATCGTCTCCTAATAAAATAAAAGTAGAGGGCTGCCCTGTGAAAATGTTTATTCATGGATCATCAGGGTGAGAAGGACCTTGATCCCAGAGGAAGGTCTTCCCACAGACACTCAGACTTTCATGGCTGTGAACGTGAATGTGGCTTTCAGAGAGCAACGATGGCTATGAATCTACAAATCAGAGCAGTTCAGGAGACACACCTCCAGCCTTTATCGCTGTTGTTCACTTGAAATTTTTATCAAAATTGTCCGCGCACTTTCCAATATCACCTTGTTCTGGTGTAGGCTGTGCTTCAAGCCAGTTTCAACCTCACTAACAAATGAGGTGAGATCCAAAACGTAAAATGTTACCTCTCGTAGGGAGGCGGAGGGAAGGCATAGAGAGAAGCACATAGATAAATATAAAAATAAATAAATTATTGTTAATGATCCAGCTTTTGGGCTGGGTGATAGGTTCATGAAGGTACACTTTATTGTGCTTTATTTTTAAAAAGACGTATCACTACATACATACATATATATATATAATATAATATTTATAGGTATCAAATAACATTTAACAATATGAAGGAGGGGGAATCACCGATAGACTTATTAAGAAACAAAGCCCAGGCCCCTCCTTCCAGAGATTTGATTCAATAGGTCTGAGCAGGGTCTGCAAATCTGCATTTAAAGAAAAATGAGGTGAAATCCATATAGGGAGGAATCGGAGCCACGTTGAATTGAAAGAGCTCGCCTCAGGAGCAGCAAATTAGGTGTGCAACAAGAAAGGGCGCTCCAGAGTGCACATTTCCAGTCATTGACTGCAGCTAGGGGCCTGGACCCTGCAATGAATCAATCAACATTTACTTATCTGTCCCCTGCAGCAGCTTTGCAAGTCGTTTTCAAAAATCATTGAACCACTAACAGTTTATCCACTCTGCAAAATATACACAGCTTCTCATATCCACCAGGGTTACTCCCCTCTCAGCTATATTCAGCTCTTTTTACTGCTCCTGATTTCAATAAGCAGCAAATCATATACACCTGCCCAGGGAGATCACTTACCACAAAATTGCCTCTTATGTTGGAATGTCTATGAGACCCTCCAAAAAAGAGAGCTAGCGAGCTGAAGCAAGTGTTTACCCCCAACTTAAAAAGATCTATCTTATAAATAATATGCCCTGGGGAATGGCCAACATTGCTTCACCCTTGGGCGTGAACTTCACCACCTCCAGCTCCAAGGAAATCACTAGCAAAAATGTTATTCCTACACCTTGGCTTCTATTCCAGGCCTCAAATACATACAGCGTCCCAAAGGGTACTTCCTTCCCGTTGCTTTGATCTCGTGATCAGAGGAGGGAGTAGGGGGGCTCCCACCTGCAGCTGAGCGATGCTGGGAAGACATGATGCTCATGCTTCCATAGATGGTGACCTTGGGCAGGATTCCTAGCATAACGTCACTTTCCTTATCTGCAAAAGGAAAATAATACTTCCTCCCTTACAAGGTGCTTAATCCTCTTCACTTTGTTTCTTTGTTGGAAAGGTAGAGAACTCAGGGTTGTCTCTCTTCAATGCAGCTGTTTGATGAACAGCTTGAAACCTGGAAGGAATGGCATCTTGAAAACCGACCATGTAAGGCTTTGGGAAATATCAATTAATGCCAATTCCATTAATTATTCAGAGAAATCTGATCCAGTACACTAAAATGTGAACATCTGTGAACAGATCAGTAAGATTGGTTTTACTCTTTTAATCCTTTTTCAGGACTTAGAATAATTTTGGTAGAGGAGGGTATGGAGTGGTTCTTATTTTAAAAATTTTTGAAAAGGAAGATAGTTGTAGTTTAAACACTAAGGCCTTTATTTTATTTTATTTTAATTTATTTTATTTATTTATTTTTTTTTGCGATATGCGGGCCTCTCACTGCTGTGGCCTCTCCCGTTGCGGAGCACAGGCTCCGGACCCGCAGGCTCAGCGGCCATGGCTCATGGGCCCAGCTGCTCCGCGGCACATGGGATCCTCCCAGACTGGGGCACGAACCTGCGTCCCCTGCATCGTCAGGCGGACTCTCAACCACTGCGCCACCAGGGAAGCCCTATTTTATTTTTATTTAAGGTGTTTATTTTAAAATTTATTTCAAAATTAGAATACCAAAATGAACTTGATATAATAAATGTGCACATAATAAAATGTGGGAAGTAGATTTAGCTTTGTTCCTTAAAATACAGAAATCATACCTTAGATTTTCAAGTGTTTAGAAAATAGTAATTTATGCTCTCCATTTCTTTATATCCTGCTTATTTTAAGTTAGAAATGTCAAGTCCAGTTGAGTTTTACAACTGCTGAAAATAAAAGTTCTAAACCATTCTGTAGAGTTTAGAAGTAAATTGTATGACTATTTTACTAATGCTTAAATATTTCTAAAAAATTAGCTATCTCCATTTGTATTTATACCTTCCCCTTCTAAGAAAAGAAATTTTATGTAATTATTATTCTGAGATAGATTTACTGTTGTTTCCACATAATCTTCTTAGACTAAGACTTATTCTTAGGCTAGCTGAAAAATGCCTCTTAGTTCAGATAACATTTTTTTCTTTTTACTGGTAGTTTTTATAGTATAAGCCAGCAGTTCTGAAATATGTTTAAAAATGTGTTTAAAATAAGGTATGCTGTTTACTTTATATAAGCAACAGTTCAATAATTCAAATCCTATATTTATCTTCTCAGAGTAAAAGGCAGATTTATGCAAACACATTTAACAAACAATAGTGGATTTCAACATCTTTGACTCATTTTCAAGAGAGATTCCATGTAATTCAAAGACAAAAATTTTAATATGAAATACTTTCCTTAACAACTCATATGTACTCATCTAAAGAGTATGTTTGCCATTTTCATGTCTTTTTACATAAATATTAGGAATGGTTAAGTAGAATCTGGAAAGACTTTTCTCATATGCTTTGGCTTAAATGAAACTGAAACTCATAGGATCTGTGTTTCTGGAGAGGAGCAGAATAAAAGTGAGGGAATGTAGAACTTTGAGAGAAGGGACCACTTAGTAAGAGACACAAAAGTGCTCTCTCGGGAAGAGAAGTGATCTTAACTTTACTCCCAAATTGAAAAAAAAGTTCTCTTACAGAAAATGTGCAATTACTCAAATAATTAACAAATAATGAAACCTAGGAAATTGATTTTTATTTTTTCGAGAGCAGAAGAATATTATTTTGGCTATTCAAATGCATTCGGCAAATATTTAGGTTCTTTTTTCCCTATGTGTCCAATATTTTAATCTTTAGACTTTACTAATGCTAGAGGTCTTACTTGTAATTTAATAAAATATTCTATTTAGTTTAGAAATGTGAATAATATTTTATCAAAACACAGAGCTTATTAATGGTATAATAATTTCTTAATAATTTATCAAATGTGGTACGTTGAACACTGTCCTAAATGCTTTTATGCATTAACTGAAGAACTGTTATATGTAGTAATCTGTGCCCCACTGTCAAATTCTCCCTCTAGGACTGTGACACTCATTTACACGATTGTCAGGAGTATGGATTTTGACGGAACACTGCCGAGTCTGTCTCCAGGAATTGCCTATGGCCAAATAAAGCAGCCCTGTGTCCACGGGGGACATCTCTGAAGGGTCATGGAGACGACCCCTGGTTCAGAGGTCCTATACATTAGTATTTCTGCTGTTTGATTAATTCTGGTATTTATGCTGCACTTGTATTTCTATTGTTTGATAAAAAATTCTGTATTTATGAATTTATGTTGCTTGATTCTTTCTGTATCAATGAATAATCATAATGAAAATCAATCTGGAAGAAACTTTTAACCTCTAGAGTCTTATGGGCACAGAAATTTTTGCCCACATTTTTATCAGAGTGAAAAAATATGATGATCAACAAAGCATTTTTCAGGAATAAAAACATTTACACTAACAAAACTCAAAGGGAGAAATGGAGTGAAATTTACATTCAAGAAAGAAAAGTCATGTAAAATAGCCAACTGTTACTTGAGCTTGTTCATGTGTACCTTTCCATGGCTGATCCAAGATATAAAATCATTACAATTTTTAGATTTCATTAGGTAAATTTACAAACATGTATCTAAATTCTAGTTGACTTATTTTTAAAACTCCAATATTTGTTGATCTGGAAATTATACTCTTTACAACTATATCAACTTATGACAAAGTTTTTAGTGGCCACCTAACATTGTGTGAAAGGATACATAGTTTTTCAAAATTCTTCTGGGTGTTAAGTAGGCAAAAATTTCCACTAAACTAGATGACCCTAAACTAAGTTTATTTGACTATAAATTCGGTGATGCTTTCTTATGTTGTTTTCTAGAGATAGTCAATCTAATCAAGTCTTTTGTGGTGATCACCCATCCATGGTGAAAAAAGAATTATTAGCAATGGAAGAGGAAACATCACCAGAAAAACAAAAGCAGGAGATAATTTGGGCTGGCATAAGCTTGGAAAGAAGTATAGTAAACTAAAAAAAGAAAGGTGGGGATTACAAATGTCCTTCTCTGCTCACAAGCCACATGTCCTCATCGGGACAGGTGATGCCCACATCTCAAGCTTTAGACTCACATCTCCTTGCTGTTGGTCTCACTGAAGGAAAAGGAGACAGAAGGATTTCTGCTTTCCTCCGCCGCCCTCTGATGACTGCCGTGAATGACTGGGATATGCTTTCCAGGAGTGGGAAGCTCTCAGTTCAGTGGATAAATCCGCAAGAGCCTGCATAATGTAACCCTCAGGTATCCAAGCATTCATGTGATGCTCATGGAAACAGACAAGCTGGCTTCCAGGGTCCTCATAACTGACCTGCTTAGAAAAACATACCTTAGCTGTAGGCAAAACATGAGGTTGCTTCAGGAATCTTACTGCCCTTCTTAATATTCAAGCTTGTACGTTTGTGGTACTAATCTGTTCTCCTTAATTACACTGAAATTATTATCAGAATAAAAATCCATGATTTTTCATATTTCTTTCAAATGAAATATTTCAATTGCCTCTGACATTTCAGATGAGACCTTTATAATGTAAATATAACTGCGTGAGATATTCCCTGACTATATATTTAATGACTGAGAAAAAATAAATTTCTTCCCACGAAGTGGGGAATCACCAGAAGCAAGGATGGAATGGAATTATAGCCAGGGATAAAGTAAGAGGCAGAGATGAAAGGGGAGCAAAAAATAATTCTATTCCTCTTCAGGACAATTGGAATCAGGACTTCGGGTGCCTTCCCAGTCATTCTGTGATCCTACTGGAAGAACGGCTTTCTTCCCTGGCAGGAAGCATCCTTGTGGATTGGGACTTATTCCTTTGCACATTTCAGGAAATCCACTCACTGCTAGCAGAGGGGCAGTGACATACTGACAAATTGGCAGGACCGTAGAATTCCATTGATTAACTGTTATATGTGGCACTAAACACTTAAAACATAATCACTAGACTATTTACAGACCTTATGGATTTCCTACAATTTCAAGCTACAATATTGCTGTCCACCTGGCTCTGTAATTTTGTAAGTGCAAATATTAAAGCCAAACAGACATTATGTTTTTCTTCCTTCTTCTCTTCCAGCTGGAATCATTGCAGGAGTTTTACTCGTATGCCAACACTTAAATCAGCAGCTTTATCTTGTTGAGAGAGAAGCATAACAAGAATTGCATCCAGAATAATGGGAAGAGCAATGATTCATACTTAATTATTATAAGGAAGTTCTTAAATTAAGAGCTAGTCATTATATGCATGCACGAAAAGCTGAAAAGACAGGTGGGATCTGACAGGTCTGTAGAAGTACCATCCATCTCTGGAAGAGAGACATCTTCCATTCTATAGGAAAGGATGGAAGGTGTCCAGCTTACCCAAGCTGATCTCGAAACAAACATTAGCATTTAGAACAAACCCATGGCAAAAACAGTGGTATATATGACCAATATGAAAGCGTTAATGAAATTAGATAGCTGATCATCAAAGCACAGGGGAAATTAATAAATTAACAGTGATAAATATGTCCTATTTACTCCTTACCTGTTTTACCAAAATAAAAATGAATTCAATTGTAGATGTTTCCAAAAATTCAAAAAGCAAGCCCTTACATTAACTGAGTGAAGATATTACTATAAACCAATTGAAATGTGGTCTGGATTCATTAAGGAGTTTCTATTTAGAATGGAGGGGGGATGGGAGCATGTATTGAACACAGTCAGAACTTACCTTTGCTAAGGCCAGCTTTGAATGTGTTGTTTTATTTGGGAAGGTCAGAAGACATGAACTTTCCTCACTCTCTATTAGAAAGTGCACATCTGACCTTGCTTTGAAAGGGATGCTGATGCCTTTAGCAAGGCCTTTAAAAAAATAGTTTTATCACAGTTATTCAAAACTACTAAAGATTCATCTCTATATAAGATTTTCCATTTTTTCTAGCAAACATGAATTATAGTTATAACACTTTCCAAAAATTAATTATACTAGTAGATATGGCCATAAATAACTCAAGGTCATAGGGTTGGATACACAGCACATAAGATTTTGTTGTTCATTTTTCTTGTTAAATTGCTACAATTAGTGATAAATTACTAATGTACTAAATAATGAGCTAGAATGATTTTTCTAAAGTGGAATCTTCGGCCTGTTCAAGTTTTCCAAATAGCACATTGTGCAAGTGAAAAACAAGCATCCTGGAAATACTTACTCTTATGTAAATTTTCACCATGACTGGCAAGTCTTAAGCAAAGCAAATTTCAATGAGAACTCATTCTTACAAACTGATTTAAAATGATCACATACAAAATACCACACTTTGTTTTTTTCACATTCTTCCCCTGTCAAATACACAATATCAACACCCAAACTGGTTACTCATTAGCAATGCAAAAATATAAGACTGACCTTGGTGACAGGAGGAATGGATTTGTCCTTCTCCTCCACCCCCAATCTGAGGAAGCCTTTGTCTGTCTTCACATACCTACCGCCTCTCCGTGGAGAATTCCTTAATCACTCTTATCTAAGAAGACCTCATTTTCAAGCTCCTTTTTCCATGCCATACAATTAACACTTCTTTATACGGTAGCTAATGTACCAATTATTTTTACCTAGTAATTTAACACTTGATAATGAACTATTTTGTTCTCTAATTTTTCTTGAATATGCTGCTTATCCCCACCAATCATATTATAAAGATTAAGTCCAGATTCCAAACTGCCTGAGATCTAATCTTGGGTCTTTCACTTAAAAGTGTTGGTAACCTTGGGAAAATCACTTAGACATTTTCGTGCCTCAGTTTTCTTCATGCAAAGTGGGAACAATGATAAACAGTACAGCTTATAGGTTGTTGTGAGGATTAAATAATAAATGTACAAAAAATATGTAGGGCAGTTTCTTTTTTTTTTATTCAAGTATTGTTGATTTACAATGTTATGTTCATTTCTGCTGTATAGAAAAGTGATTCAGTTATACATATGTATACATTCTTCTTCATTTTCTTTTCCATTATGGTTTATCATAAGATATTGAACATAGTTCCCTGTGCTATACAATAGGACCTTGTTGTTTATCCATCCTATATATAATAGTTTGCATCTGCTAATCTCAAACTCCCAATCCTTCCCTCCCCCACCCCTTCCCACTTGGCAACCACAAGTCTGTTCTCCATGTCTGTGAGTCTGTTTCTGTTTCATAGATAAGTCCATTTGTGTCACATTTTAGATTCTATATATAAGTGATATCACATGGTATTTATCTTTCTCTTTCTGACTTACTTCACTTAGTTTGGTCATCTCTAGGTCTATCCATGTTGCTGCAAATGACATTATTTCATTCTTTTTAATGGCTGAGTAGTATTCCATTGTATATATGCACCACATCTTCTTTATCCATTCTCCCGTCGATGGACGTTTAGGTTGTTTCCACGTGTAGGACAGTTTCTGATATGTGTGTTATATAACGTTCCCTATCATCATTAGTATTTTATAGTTATTGTTATTGGTACCCTTAATTCCAGGGACTTCATATCAAATCTTTGGTGTCATGTCTTGTACAGTGTTGGTCATACGAGTACTCTGTAAATTTTGATGACTGAATAGTAAGACTAGAAGGCAGAAGAAAATCCATAGACCAGTGTATAGTGTCTGCATATGCATGAGTTTGGGTGTGACTAATGATGAAACCATCACTGCATTTGAATAACTGAGTAGGTCTATGTAGCCATAAAGCATAATTGTGAGATGCTGATGGAACAGCGGCAGAGATATACATTCATAATACATCAATCAAAAAATGGTGTGGCTTTTAATGCAAAGCTTTTCTGAAGTTCATGGTGATATCAAATGGAAGCAGACATTTTGAAACAAGCTCATGGTAGCTCTAAGGATAACATAAATGTAGCAACTATGGGAAAAATGTCTAATTTTTAGTTCCACTATTCATCTAGATAAATTCAACCTCATCATCTTTGAAAACTGAAGGGCAGATTTAAAAATTGGAAAGAGTTAAATAAATTAGATTCATTCATGTAGTAGAATATGACATACCAGTGAAAATATGATTGTAGAAAATATTGAATTTATGGAAAATTGTTCGTTATGTATTGTTAAGAGAGAAAAGGTCAGTATGATTGAAGTTTTGAGGAGAAGGAGGGTGAGAAAAAGGAAGAGAAAGAGGAGAGGAATTTGCTTTCCTCTAAGTTGAGTTTTAAACTGAAATATTTCTGAATGAAGAGTCAGTCTAGTCGTTTTACAGAGCTCAATCCATGAGTGGGCTCGTTATTACTGAGAAGGAAGAGGTAAGAAAATGTGGGCAAAATAAATGTCACTTATAGAACAACTGCTCTTTATCTAAAAATAGAGTAGAAGGCTGTGATGCTACACTTAGCTTGGAAATATCATATACATATTTCTTTGTTCAAAAAAACCAGATAAAGATGATTACTTGGAAATAAATTTAGGAGGTAGGCAGTTTTAGGATAAGCAGGGCAGAGGGAGGAATAATAAAGGCAAATAAAAACCTGTGTGTGTAAATATTTTAACTCAATTTTATTTTTAATTTAAATTTAACTTAAAATTCTATTAAAAAAGAAGTAATTGTATAATCTGTATATGACCCAGAAAGCTTTCTTATTTCATTAAAAACAACAACAACAACAAAAAACAAACAGCAAAATAAGCCACACATGCAGTTCTTAATTTGCTCCAAGGGAAATTTTTCTTAGAAAAACACAAAGTACATATGGAATGACTTGTATATATTTGCATCATTGTGAAGACCTATTTTGGTTTATAAATTATAGTTAATAATTTTTATTTCATTAGTCACATTTAATCTTTTCTAATCAAACACTTTATTTGAATGAGAGTCATGAGATCCTCTTAAAATAAAACAAGATCTTTAATCTGACTTGGTTACGCACACAGGCCGGGAGGGCTGTTGTATCAAGATTCCTATCAGGAGGCAATTTAGGTTTTAAACCAGTGAGCCGTCCTGGCAAAAAGGGAAATTCAAACTCAAACTCAAACCAAATTTAAGCAATAAAAACCCCAGGAGCACGTGGTCAACACTGACTCTATCTTGACTGAATGGTTATAGATATCTTCATTCATATATCAGAATGACTAATATGTTGAGACAATTACAGTTAATCATTATTATAGTCAGGTAGTATGAAACCATATTTATTATAAGGATATATACTGATAATACACATATATTTTTACTAATGCTTATAATGACCTTTCCACATAGATAGAGATATGATTCTCTCCAATTCACAGATTTAGGTCCTTATACCAATTCACTAACAAAATAAGTATCTTCATGGACTGAACCAAAAACTCAGGTGTTGTGGCTATTTTCAGTTTCCTATAGAAAACAGATTTCATGGTGCCATTCCAAATCTCTATTATATATATGTGTGTGGCTCATACAAACTAGCAATTTTTAGTTACAGGTTAAATCGAATCATGAAAAAGCAAAACTTTTATGCAAAGAAAATTGGCAAACACACAGTAGCTCCATCTATATGTGCTTACATCATTTTCTGAGGTGTATCAATCTCACGTTACTGGTTAGAATTCATCCCGAAAGCATCACAGCCCAATGCATGGATTTACTGCTCGCTTAGCCAGGAAATACTGTCAGTAGTGAACCTGACTGAATTTAAGATTATAAGGTGATAGTAGCGGTGAATAGCATTTTCTGAATGGAAGGTCATAGATAAATCAGAGAAAGATGGAGGAGAAGAAAGCAAATATTTAAGGACATTACATTTTGGGAACAGATTGGCTAACATGGTGAAAGGAAGAAGGCCAGCAGTGAAATATGGGAGAAATAAGAAAGAACTCTGACACATCCACTGATTTTTTCACAAAGACTTACCTTGTTCGACTTTGACCGAATATAAAATGTAAAGTTCATTTAGATGTTGTTGATGGAGGGAGGATCTAGAGATTGTTACTCTGACAAAAACATTGAGTAAAAATTAGATGCCATAGAAAGATGAGTTGGTTAGACAAGATGAGGAGACACCTGTGGTGTGCAAGAGCTTTGAGTATGAGACAGAGGAGACAGAGGTGGAAAAGTCTTGCAGGTGATTTGATTTGAGAATTCTGATAAAACGCTTTAGTTAAAAAAATTATTTATTGTTTGCTTTTTAATTTTATTATTGTAATTCAAATATAACCTAATTTTTCTTACCAAATAAGTTATAACTTAAGACCATGGTTACTACCACTACTATTACTACTACTACTTTTATAAAGCAGAAAAGGGAAGAAATCATGTTATTAATTTTGCCTCATGTATAATTATCATATAGGATGTTTACAAACTTCCTACAAAAGCATGTAGAAATCATTGTAATGAGAATATAATATGAAGCTAACTTTCCCTTTCTGGGAAATATTATCAGCAACGATGTCCACTTCCTTCTCCCATTTATGATAAGCTAGTTCCCATGAGAACTAGTTTCTCTGTGGCTAGGATTTTCTCTTCTCCCTGAAATTTTAAAATAGAAAATAAGTAAAGAAAATACGTAGTATTATTTTAAAAACATGAAAATTAATCCTTATGACTATAGAACAACTTAAACTATATTATCCAGGGCAATTCTCAATAGCTTCCTAAGCTGTTTCCTGCCTCCCATCTTATTTCTCTCACTGGTAATCCTCATTGTACAAAACAACTTTATCTTAAAGCATTGGGGGCTTCCCTGGTGGCGCAGTGGTTAAGAATCCGCCTGCCAATGCAGGGGACACGGGTTCCAGCCCTGGTCCGGGAAGATCCCTCATGCCGCGGAGCAACTAAGCCCGTGCACTACAGCTACTGAGCTTGCGCTCTAGAGCCCGCGAGCCACAACTGCTGAAGCCCACGTGCCACAACTACTGAAGCCCCCGCGCCTAGAGCCTGTGCTCTGCAACAAGAGAAGCTACCGCAGTGAGAAGCCCGCGCACTGCAACGAAGAGTAGCCCCCGCTCACCGCAACTAGAGAAAGCCCGCACAGCAAACGAAGACCCAGCGCAGCCAAAAATAAATAAATAAATAAAATAAAGTGTTGACCAACTCGTTACTTTCTCACTAATGTGACTGAGACACAACTGTTTGAAGATGCCCTACTATCCACTTGAAGTATCTTTCTTATTTAACATGCATACATACAACACACATGCACACGCGTCCTGCAGACACACTGCAGACGTTCAAGCCCGGGACATCCCCTCTTCTGTCTCGGCTCCTGATCCGAGACCATGATTCAAATGCATCCTTTGTCTTCCCCACCGCAGTCCTTTGCAGAAATGGAGGAGAGGAAGGAAGTTCAAGATATTATGCCATACAAAACGATGTTCAAAACTATTTGTATCCCAGGAAAAAATGTTATTTTGAACAAAAACTGATTTCAGCTGATTTTGATGACCAGAGTAAGGCCACAATTTCTATATGGAAGGTGGCTTTTTGTTGGAAAATTGTCCACTTTTGATTTTGGAATTTTATAAGACTACCTGCCTCCTAAATTACTTTAAATAATAATAAAGCAAGAGAAAATTTTCAGTTACTGTAGCCACGTCAGAAGAAGGGATGGAGGGGTGTAAAAGTTGAAAAGATGACCTTTGAGGAATAGTAAGGAGTGAAGGGCCCCCAAATAGAGAAAAGGCTTTGCTTCCTGAGGAAGAAAGTTCATCAGCAATAAATGCTGTGAAATGACCAAAGAGTTTAGGTACAGGGCCAAATAATAAACAAGTTTAAGTTGACAGTTGTGTCATGGAGTAAGCTGTTTTATGATACAAATTTTAGTAAAATTATGCAGCATGCAAAGCCTCATGTTTTTGGTTTGTGGGAAATTATAAGAAAGTTGCTGTATCTTATGTTTGGGTTTACTTGTTACAAAGAGGTGCGATGGGCCACAATATAAGAAATTAACAACAACAACAAAAATCAATGGAGACAAAGATGACCATGACTATATTCACGATAGTCTATATGGATTTTCCATATTATTTTGAGGCTGATGCAGGTATGTGTGTGTGTGTGCGTGCGTGCGCGATATTAAAGAGGGAAGTCCAAACAGATCAAAGGACTCAGAGACCCACAGATTGTGCTAAAATTTAAAGCCATGAACTTCAGCTATGAGAGTCACTTCATTTATTAATCCATTTATTTATATGAATAGTTTTTAGGTACAAAGTTAGGTGGTTGGGGCCACAGAAGTTAATAAAATAGTCTTTATCTTGGGTGTTATTTTCTAAAGGAATGGAAATTTAGAGAACATCAAGGCGATTTCTGAAGTAAAGAGTATATTTATGATCAATGAGTCAAGAAAGGAAGTAAAAGAAGTTTTAAATTTGGCACTAATACTGTGAACAAGAGTATGTTAGGTGAAAGTCCATAATACTTACAGCCACAATATTTATGACAGTGGCAAAAAAAAAAATCCAGAAATACAATAACCTTTTAAAGTCTATAGATAGAATATAATTCTATCTGGAAACAGTAACTTTCCATTATTTAGTAGTAAAATGTCATTCAAAGATATCAGAAACACTGCAGACACAATGCACTGTTTTCCCTGTTCTCTAAATAGTATCATCATCCTTACAACCTGTACTTGGCATCATGTGGCGTCACCCTCACAAAGTGACTGAAAAGCTGTCAGTAAATGGAAACCTTGCAAAGGTCTAGGCAGAGTTGAGGGAAGCAAACAAGAGATGTAGAAACATGCAGAGGCTAAGAATCTCAGGAAGTTATCAGCACCCTCGGACCTAATGGTGGTTTGCTGCAGCCCAGAAACAGGCTCCTGTAGAAAAGGGTCATTAGATAAGAGTTGTGCCCTCTGTCACTCGGACCGCCAAACCCACTGAGCCCTGCATCATGGGAATGGGATGCAACATTTTTCAAGTGGTTTATAAGGTACACGTAGCAGGAAGGGGTCCTCTCCCACCTCCATCCTTCCCTTGGTTTCAAGACCTGTTCCGTTCAGGTGTGATGGAGGCGGCATCAACACCACCTGCTGGTTTAAACGGTACACTGCACCCTTCTGGGATTGCAACAGTGAAGAGGTCGCCCAGCTGTCTCCAATAGGAAGGCTCCACTGTGTTAGGATGCTAGGGATGGGACACGCACTAAGACCACTGAGTTTATATTTGTGTCTCTCTCTCTTTGTTTATTTACACATTATTTTCTGGGCTGGCTGGAAATTCTGCAGATCTCGAGTAGTGTGAGCTGATCTCGGCTGGGCAGGCTCCTTCATCCATGGATGAACGGGCTAGGAGCTGGCTGGTCTAGTGTGGGTTCAGCTGAGCCAACTCAGTTCTCCTGCACCTGTTCCATCCTCCAGGGGTTGGTCCAGAACATTCTCTTGGCAGTGCCTGGGCTCCAAGAAAGAGTGTGAAACACACATGCACTTTTCCAAGCCTCTTCCTGCAGCACATGTGCTGCTGTCCACAGACAAAAGCAAGTCTATGGCCAGGTCCAGAGTCTGTGGGAAGAAATTAACCATAGGAATGGATACAGGGAGGTAAGAAAAATTAAGACTCTCTGTGCAATCTACCTTAGGTATGTTGGCCGCAAAAAATAAGCTTGGAAGTGTCCCTTTTTTTTTTAATATTCTCTGGGTGAGTTTATTGAATAGTTATCATCTATTTCTTAAGTGAAGGTATTTAAGTCTGGGGCTTTCACTTCTGGAATGTTTTCAATAACATTTAATTAATTAAGGAATCAATTCATTTCATAGACAAGGAATAATTTTAAGTTTTTATTTCTAGTCTCAATTTTGATACATTTTTATTTTTAAATAAAAGTCATGTATTTTTCAAGTATTTGTCATAAAGTTATCTTTTTAAATGTGTCAGATTTGTAGTGATAAGCCCTGTATCATTCTTATATATTTAATTTATATTTTCTGTGTTATTACTACTAGATCAATGTTGCTAAGATTTTATCAATACATGAAATTTACTATCTTAGCCACTTTTAAGTGCACCGTTTAATGGCATTAAGTACATCCATATTTCTGTGTAACCATCACCACCATCCACCTCCAAAACATTTTTCATCCTGAAAAACTGAAACTCTGTAACCATTAAACAAGAACTTCCCGTCCTTTCTCCCCACAGTCCCTGGCAACTAACACTACTTTTGTCTCAATGAGTTTCACTACTCTTTATAGCTCATATAAGTGGAGTCACACAATATTTTCTTTTTGTGACTGGTTTATGTCACTTAGCATAGTGTCCTTAAGGTTCACCCATGTTATAGCATATGACAGAATTTCCTTTATTTTTAAGGATGAATAATGTCCCATAGTGTATATTAGGACTTCATCTATTTTATTAACCTTTTCTTATTTGATTTTTGGGGAGGTAATGCCTAAGAAATATAAAAGTGTGAGAAATTAGAACTGGGAAGGAAAACCACTAGATTGTGATGAAGATCAGATATCTTTGAAATTAAAGTTGAAAATTAACAGTAACAAGATACATGTAAATACAGCTATCTGAGGAGGAAGGGTGTGTAAGAAAGTTAAAGTTAATCCCAAGCAGAAAATGTTGATAAATGAGAATGTTGAATCTGGAGAAGCATAGACTTGGGAAGACATTCTGTCTTCAAAAATTTGGAAGGCTGTCATAGAGAAAAGGGCTTTCTTCTGGGCTTTCCCAAGAGGTCGGAGTAGGTAGGATTTACTGGTGGAAGTTATAGGGAGATGGATTTCAACTTTATCTAAAGAAGACCATCATTTCTGCCCTCAACAGAGATGCTTCAGCTTAAAGTGTTCAAACTGAAGCTGGATCCTTGCTTAGTGGAGTTATAGAGCAGTGGTTCATAGTTTGGTATCCCTGAGATCTTCTGAGGATTCCACATGGTCAAAAATATTTTTTCTAATTACATAAAGACATCAATGCCTTTTGCACTGCCATTGTCATTGATGGTGCAAAAGCAATGGTAGATAAAACTGCTGATGGCTTAACATGAATCAAAACAGTGGCACAAAACTCTACTAGACATCAATTGTCTTTCTTGCCATTGGCATAATAAAAGAAAACAAGTGTTGGCTTCGCTGAAGATGGTCCTTCTTGTAGCAGTATAACATATTAATTTTATGAAATCTTGACCCTTAGTACACATCTTTTAAACGTTCTGTGTAATGAAATGGGAAGTATGCTTAATTCATTTCCGGATACCAAAGTGTCATGATTATCTTGAGGAAAAGCATGTGTTTGATTGAGTTGTGGGCTCAAATAGCCACTTTTTCATGGAAGAATTGTTTGTTTTTTTTTTTCTCTCAAGAATGACTGACAGAAAATCTCTAGTAATTCAGACTTGGGTTTCTAGGAGACATTTTCTCAAAGTAAATAAGCAGATTCATCACTTTAAAGAAACCAACTGACACTATTTGTTGCCAATAAATTTTCAGCTTTCAAATGATAGAATTTGGAAAACTTGTGTCCGTCATGGTGATCTTGCAACTTTCTAGTATTTAATACTTTCCTGATGAGCTCATGGTGATAGTATAATTGTGAATTTTTGATATTATATATTGAGATATATCAATATTTGAAAGAACTGAATAGCTCAAGTGATATTTTCCAAATAACAATTGCATGATGTTATGACATTATGCATAGGTAAAAGATCTGTTCAAAAGTATAAGATAAACTCATGGATATTAATGTAACAGAGTACAAAAAGCTTATTGATAAGACTTCTGATTCCACATTACAGTTTTCACATAGAAACTTATAAGAAACTCCCATTTGTCCAATTCTGGTATGGTATTAAAAAATGTAACAATGACCTGAAAAGGCTATTGCAATATTCCTCCCTTTTCCAGGTATGTATTTTGTATGAGGCTGAATTTTTTAGTATACTTTATCCATGAAACATATTTCAACACAATGAATGCAAAAGCAGGCATTCAGATATTCAGAGTTCAGAAACTCCAACTATGGCAACTCTAATATTTATATCTATTAGTTTAATATCTCTAATAGTTTATTATCTATTAAGTCAGATAATAAAAAGATTTTCAAAAAGGTAAAATAATGTCTCTGTTCTCACTTTTTTTTTTCATTTTAAACTGTATAGTTACTCTTCTTCAAAAATATGTCAACAGAGTATGGGTTTATTATTATTATTTTTAAATGAATTGATAGATACTAAAATTTTTATCAATTTTAATTTTGAGTATGCTAAAAATTTATAGATATAACCCACACAATCCAAAGGTCTTTGGGATTCTCTAAAATTCATAAAACTGTAAAGGAATCCTGAATCTAAGTTTTAGAACCATTGTTATAAAATATAGAGGTCAATAGGCCCCATGATATACTTAGTGGTTCAATCCGTCCTGAGGCACTATTAGTCTTTTTTGGTGAGAATATAATATGTGAATCCCAGTGTTGTCATTTTTACTCTGGAATATCTTATTTAGTTTTTTTCAACCCAAATGAAAGAAATCTGAAATATTTGTGTGATAAGCCTATCATTCTTCAAGATGATTGGCATAAAATTTTCCAAAATCCTTTAATTATGTGGACATGGTTTTATTTCAATAAAAAAGTGGTTTTCTTTCTAATACTTAATACAAACTGTTCACTTATATCATCAATACGTAAATGTTGATATCACTCTAAAAAAGCACAGCAACTCTGAGAAGTCTCAACAAGCTGACTCGTGCCAGGATGTGGTAGTCATGCTCTGATTGCTAATATTGTGACTGGAAAAAAGATTTAAATAGTTTATGATTATATACAGCAAAGGCAAGACAATTGTTGCAATTTCTCCCTTAAACATAAAAAAATTCACGTGGGTTTAAAATGCGAAGTACTTCTCATGTTTTACTCTTTCACTTTGCTTTATGATTATCTGGAAGACTCGTTATATATGAAAAATGACTGTTTTTTCTTTCCCTTTATCTTTCCAAATGGCAAAAGTTTGTTTATGTGCAGACTTTAAGAGTCTGAGTATCATGCCGTGATACTAATTTTTTTCCCTTGCTAAACCACTTCTAATTAAAATTTTTAAAACATCCACCTATTAATCTAAACTTAAAATTTTTTTTCTCATATTGTTATATACCAACCACACAGGTATACCAACTACACAGTTATACACTAACTATACCCTATTTGGAAATCTACATCCCTGAAAAGATATCAAATATCTCCACAACAGTATTGATCTAGTAATAACATTTAGTCTATAATTATGGTTATTTAACAAAAATGCTTTTAAATATAGACTGTTACTCCAAAGATAGCAAAGAAACGAAATAGGTTTTTCTTCTTTCTAACATTCCAGGACAACCTTAGCATGTAATTTTGTATCCGAAGATGTGTGCTGTTACTTACAGGGCTGAGAAAATAATAAGCATCTTCAAACGGCTATTTTTCCATTTGTTTAAGCAAATATTTACTGTCATCTAAGTGCCATTAACTTTGCAAGGTACTGACATACAGGGGCAACCAAATAAACTTATGTCTATTAAGTATACTGTTTTTGTGTCACAAAAGTCTAACCCTGAACAATGCCAATTGCCACTGTCAGTACAGGGCAGCTCCTGAATTGTATCTGCATTTAGTACTGATTCTTATTAATGGGTACAAGGAAGCATTCCCTCAAAATTATTTTAGTGTTCAAAAATTACACTGTCTTTACAATAATATTGTACTGCAGATATTTTATCACTTCTATTTTCAATATTGATCCATATGGTTTATAAAAATGCAGTCAAGGTCAATCCATTTAAGACACTTAATATTGTGATCTATTGGTCTGTTAGTTTCATGAAGGCAGACATCATATTTTTTTAAATTCCCTAAGTTGATAAATAATTTTTTCACTATTCCTGTGACATATGGGCTTTGTAATAGCATATACAATGGAAACTTCAAACCAGTACTTAAGAAAAATCTGAAATATCTCTAAATCACCTAAAGAAGTACAGAACTGAGAAACAATAATCAGTTTGTTATGCCATTAGAAGCAATTTTAACAATCAGTACACTTGAAGTAATTTCCTGGCACTATTGGTCAAATGACTCAATTATTCCTCTCATTCCTGTACAGATCGATTAGTGGGATCAGCATTTATAAGCAATAAGCAATGCAAAAAATACAGAAAGTAAGGAAGTAAATCTTAATGCTTTTAGGACAGACGCTGAGTCATACTGAACTTGAACTGAATAATGATTGTGATTTAGACTTTGGCCGTCCAATACGGTAGCCACTAGCTTCCTGTGACTCTGAGCACTTACAATGTGACTAATCCTATTTGAGATACACTTCAAATGTAAAATACACCCCAGATTTCAAGGACATAGTAGGAATAAAAGAATGCGCCATATTTCATTCATTATTTTTATATTGATAGCACATTGAAGTGATACTTTTCGAATATATTGGTTTAAATAATAAATAGTAAAGTTAATATAGCCTGTCTTTATTTTTTTAATGTGGCTCCTAGACAATTTAAAATCACCAATGTGCCCTCATTTTATTTCTGTTGGGCACATGGATATAGACAACTGAAAAGTGTAATGTGTGGATTAACAAAAATCCACACATCCATGGAAAAGTGTTGCTTGTAAAACATGTCAGTAACATCTGGAGTTAATTTTTAAAAAATCCTATTAGTTTGTTAGCCAGCTAACTTAGTTTTTTGATCTGTTCAACAGGATTAATTTCCAAATTTGTTGGCAATAACTATTTGTTGAAGCAACTTAAATTTTTTCAGATCTATTTTTTTCAATAAAAAAGAAATAATAAAAAACAGTGTACATTTTAATTTATTTTATTTTGGCATTCAGAGTGATTGTTCTTTGATAAATATTAGGAACCTCCTTTGAAGGGTGCTGGCTTAAAAATATAAAGAAAATATAAAGCACTTGAATAACTTAAGATCACCTGGAAACACATTGACAAATAAGTAGGTTGTATATAAAAATCTGCAAAATGTATATGACATCAAAAATGCTATTCTTTTTGCCAAAAATGATAATAAAGGTAACTAAAATCAACACTGCTGGTGAACTGAAACATCATTTTATCTCTGAACTGAGGATGATACATTTCTTACTTGGAATTGGTCCATGCCTGTGGAATATCTAACCCTGCTTTCCCCTCAATATCAGGACCACTTTGCTGTGCTGTGACTGAAGGAATTAATGGTCTAAGTCAAAAGATCAAAATATATTCCATGACAACAGGACGGAATTCTAGCCAGACTTTGGTGATGACTCAGTGATTGGGAAAGATAGAAAATCAACCATAAAATGGGAGAACTGGAAAGAGAAAAGACTTCTCTCTCTCTCTCTTTCCCCCAATCCCCTTCTCCATCTGCGAGAAGTTATGAGCTCTAAGATTTTAGGAAATCTGCATTTCATTGTCCTTCCAGATTGCTTTTTTGGCTCCAGCAAAACTCCTTTGCAGTTCTAGCAATTGTAAAATGGTCTGAGTTCTTTTTTGTTTTGCTTCATAACTTTCCTTCTCTTTGGCCTATCTTACTTCTCTTTTTCAACTTCATTTTCAACCTGAACCCCCGTGCAAATCCATCATGAATTCAATGCTCTTGAGATACTCCATTCAAAAACTGTCTGCTCTAACAGTACTCTGTTCTGTGGCTCTTCCCTGATCCCATCCGATAAAGAAAAGCTCATATGATCTGAGCACAGCTCTGAGAAGTGAATCAGGCAACTGATGCAAGGAAGTTGTTTGTATGAATCTAATAATAGATGCAGATGGCATTTTGCCTCCAGGTAACATATAATTTAACAGTGACCTGCTCAGATATACTGCTTTAATAATAGTACAGAAGATTTATGACACAATATGGATATGGAATATTTGGTATAAGACTGACCTTTTAGAATCCCTTTAATTAAATAACAGTCATAATTAACCCACCCTATTTTGATTCTTCCTATATAAAATTTATAGTGCTATCATTTTTTCTGTCATTTTAAAGATTCCCTGTCATCCTTTGCATTATAAATGTCTTATTCAGTCCAGGAAAACAAGAGAAGAGAGACCTTAGTCAATGGTGATAGGCTTTGTTATTATTTAAATAACTTTTTAACAACTAAAATAAATTTTATTTATTTAACATTTTTATATATGTATATATTAGTTATATAAACATAAATAAAACATATGTGTGTGCTTTATATAAACAGATAGAAGAATGCTCCCAAGTTCACATAGACTAGGATGTAAAACAGAAAGAAGATCCTAACTCAAGTTTTCTGATTCTAGAACCTGAGCCTTGTGGGACCGTGTTACATTTGTATTCTTAAAACCAGCCCCAAGGACAAAGCAAATAGAAAAGATAAGAGACATCAGTAAAGCTCACAAATGTTAGTTTGTTTGGAATCAAATCATTGAAAAATTGGCATATTTCCACCAACTATGTAGAGTATGTTTGGAATGATCTGTCTTCGAATATAGGCCATATGGCGAACAGAGACTTCCACATTCCACTCTTAAAGGGATGCAGGGAGAGAGCTTAAAGAGATGGGGTCCTATCCCAGAAAAGTAACACTGATGAAGGACTGTCACACGCTGGAAAGGTGAGGTTTGGGGGTTGGACTATATGCCATAGCTAGAATTTCCTTAGGGGAGTCCTGAATAGAGAACTAGGGGGTGGTCCTCAAAGAAGTAGAATATCCTTATCCTCCCTCAGGGCAGCTCAATCTGTGGTCCAAGTGGACCTGCAGAGCCCACTTATCAGGAGAGACTGCAATCCTTACTCAGCAGGAGCAGCACTGTGACTACGAAGAGAAGCTGTCACATTGACACCTGGACAGGCAGTGCCCCCACCAGACCTGTTGAGGGAGCATCATTGGGGAAAACTGGACAATAATCTCCATCCTGGGGCTACAAAGCATTTAAAATGTGGATGGAGAAGCACAGACACCTCCCAGAGCCTTGACTCCTGCCCAAGCCTGCCAGCTAAGCTTCAGTGAGTGGAGAGGGCCCAGGACCCTCACCTGGTGTGACTGGTGAGGAGGCACTTGGGGGCTGGGGTCCAAGTCTTGCTATTGTGGTTGTATGACATGGCAAACTTGCAGGAGGAGTGCCCATCAGTGTTCATGTTTGGGAAGGCATCAGCCCTGATGGCATTCTTTTAGGGTGGATCAGAATTTACTGCCTTAGACCCTGGGCTGTAACCCACGACCAGAAGGGGACTGTGGGAGGCCAGGCTTCTCTTTGAGATGCCAGATCGAAGGGGAGAGTCTTGAATAAGTCAACCTTGACCTCTGATAGTGTCTTTGTATACAAGCTTTATTTTGATGATCAAAAGGGCAAATGCTTGGGAACAAAGATGTTGATTTACAATTAAGCGCCTTTCATGTGATAACCTGACATGGCATTTTCCAGCCTGAATAAAAACTGGACTTTATTCAGCAATGGAAATGTAGTAAAATACTGACCAAAGTGTTCCCTGTAAATAGTCTTTCAGATGAGTAGAATACTGTGTATTTTTGAAGTTCCACAAATACTCTTATAGAATTTTTTATTCCAAATTTCTATGGCTTAAAATTATGTTTCTAGTTTCAAGGGTTAAACATACCTTGGACCTATACTCACTACTACCTGTTTTATGCAACCACACTACTTCTTAGGAGTGAAACTGATTGTGACACACTATTTGAAAATTTACATGATGTTTATATTTTTGTTAAATAGCTCAGGAAAAAAGAAACATATTGGAATGTCTACCCTAAGTATAAAAGTAATATTTTGAGCTGAAACCTGTATTTTTAAATTGCTAACACCACAGTTGTTCTTAAATAAAATATATCAATATCTTTAAAATCAATAAAATATGTTAACTTTAAACAGTTAAGAAACACCAAGAATTTTTAGTAAAAGATGATCCTTATAAATTATTAATTATTTCTTACCTTTAAGATCCATATCCTGTGCTTGAATTCAACAACTTTTGGATTGCATTAAAATGTATGGTTAGGAATCAGAGCCTTGTGCAGTAAAATCTCTACTCCCAGGTCAGCTGGAGGAGGAACCTGATGCTCAAGCTGTGTGGTTGACAGGGTCGTGGTGCTACTTCAGGGTGTCAGGCCTGTGCCTCTGAGGTGGGAGAGCTGAGTTCAGGACATTGGGCCGCCAGAGACCTCCCGGCTCCATGTAATATCAAATGGAAAAAGCTCTCCCAGAGATCTCCGTCTCAATGCTAAGACCCAGCTCCACTCAACGACCAGCAGACCACTGTGCTGGACACCCTATGCCAAACAACTAGCAAGACAGGAACACAACCACACCCATTAGCAGAGAGGTTGCCTAAAATCATAATAAGGTCACAGACACCGTAAAACACACCACCGGACGTAGTCCTGCCTACCCGAAAGACAAGATCCAGCCTCATCCACCACAACACAGGCACTAGTCCCCTCCACCAGGAAGCCTACACAACCCACTGAACCAACCTTAGCCACTGGGGGCAGACACCAAAAACAATAGGAACTACGAACCTGCAGCCTGTGAAAAGGAGACCCCAAACACAGTAAGATAAGCAAAATGAGAAGACAGAGAAACACACAGCAGATGAAGGAGCAAGATAAAAATCCACCAGACCTAACAAATGAAGAGGAAATAGGCAGTCTACCTGAAAAAGAATTCAGAATAATGATAGTAAAGATGATCCAAAATCTTGCAAATAGAATGGAGAAAATACAAGAAACGTTTAACAAGGACCTAGAAGAACTAAAGAGCAAACAAACAATGATGAACAACAAAATAAATGAAATTAAAAATTCTTTAGAAGGAAACAATAGCAGAATAACTGCAGCAGAAGAACGGATAAGTGACCTGGAAGATAAAATAGTGGAAATAACTATTGCAGAGCAGAATAAAGAAAAAAGAATGAAAAGCATTGAGGACAGTCTTAGAGACCTCTGGGACAACATTAAACACACCAACATTAGAATTATAGGGGTCCCAGAAGAAGAAGAGAAAGAGAAAGGGACTGAGAAAATATTTGAAGAGATTATAGTTGAAAACTTCCCTAATATGGGAAAGGAAATAGTTAATCAAGTCCAGGAAGCACAGAGAGTCCCATACAGGATAAATCCAAAGAGAAACACGCCAAGACACAAATTAATCAAACTATCAAAACTTAAATACAAAGAAAAAATATTAAAAGCAGCAAGGGAAAAACAACAAATAACACACAAGGGAATCCCCATCAGGTTAACAGCTGATCTTTCAGAAGAAACTCTGCAAGCCAGAAGGGAGTGGCAGGACATATTTAAAGTGATGAAAAGGAAAAACCTACAACCAAGATTACTCTAACCAGCAAGGATCTCATTCAGATTTGATGGAGAAATTAAAACCTTTACAGACAAACAAAAGCTAAGAGAATTCAGCACCACCAAACCAACTTTACAACAAATGCTAAAGGAACTTCTCCAGGCAGGAAACACAAGAGAAGGAAAAGACCTACAATAACAAACCCAAAACAGTTAAGAAAATGGTAATAGGAACATACATATCGATAATTACCTTAAATGTAAATGGATTAAACGCTCCAACCAAAGACATAGACTGGCTGAATGGATAAAAAAACAAGACCTGTATATATGATGTCTACAAGAGACCCACTTCAGACCTAGGGACACATACAGACTGAAAGTGAGGGGATGGAAAAAGATATTCCACGCAAATGGAAATCAAAAGAAAGCTGAAGTAGCAATTCTCATATCAGACAAAATAGACTTTAAGATAAAGACTTTTACAAGAGACAAAGAAAGGCACTGCATAATGATCAAGGGATCAATCCAAGAAGATATAACAATTGTAAATATTTATGCACCCAACATAGGAGCTTTTCAATACTTAAGGCAAATGCTAACAGCCATAAAAGGGGAAATCGACAGTAACACAATCATAGCAGGGGACTTTAACACCCCACTTTCACCAATGGACAGATCATCCAAAATGAAAATAAATAAGGAAACACAAGCTTTAAATGATACATTAAACAAGATGGACTTAATTTACATTTATAGGATATTCCATCCAAAAAAACAGATTACCCTTGCTTCTCAAGTGCTCATGGAACATTCTCCAGGATAGATCATATCTTGGGTCACAAATCAAGCCTTGGTAAATTTAAGAAAATTGAAATCGTATCAAGTATCTTTTCCGACTACAATGCGGTAAGACTAGATACCAATTACAGGAAAAAACCTGTAAAAAATACAAACACATGGAGGCTAAACGATAGACTACTAAATAACCAAAATATCCCTGAAGAAATCAAAGAGGAAATCAAAAAATACCTGGAAACAAATGACAATGTAAACATGACAACCCAAAACCTATGGGACACAGCAAAAGCAGTTTTAAGAGAGAAGTTTATAGCAATACAATCCTACCTCAAGAAAGAAGAAACATCTCAAAAAAAACAACCTAACCTAACACCTAAAGCAGTTAGAGAAAGAAGAACAAAACCCCCCCAAAGTTAGCAGAAGGAAAGGAATCATAAAGATCAGATCAGAAATAAATGAAAAAGAAATGAAGGAAACAATAGCAAAGATCAATAAAGCTAAAAGCTGGTTCTTTGAGAAGATAAACAAAATTGATAGACCATTAGCCAGACTCATCAAGAAAAAAAGGGAGCACATATATACAATGGAATATTACTCAGCCATAAAAAGAAACAAAATTGAGTTATTTGTAGTGAGGTGGATGGACCTAGAGTCTGTCATACAGAGTGAAGTAAGTCAGAGAAAAACAAATATTGTATATTAACTCATATATGTGGAACCTAGAAAAATGGTACAGATGAACCAATTTGCAGGGCAGAAATTGAGACACAGATGTAGAGAACAAACGTATGGACACCAAGGGGGGAAAGTGGCAGGGGGGTGGGGGTGGGGGTGTGATGAATTGGGCAATTGGGATTGACATGTATATACTGATGTGTATAAAATTGGTGACTAATAAGGACCTGCTGTATATAAAAATAAATAAAATGAAATTCAAAAAAAAAGAAAAAAAAAAGCGACTACTCTGAATGGCGTTTTTGCCAATTTGTCTCCAACACGCATCTGTTTTATCCAGAGCAAGTACAGGGGAACTGTGGACGACCTGAGACATCAAGGTGGCTAAATATACAAGATATTTGCCCTCCATAAAGAGAAATGTTCAAATCACCAGACTGACCATGTCTTCTGGGTAACGGCCGTTTCCTTTTGTTTCTTATTCATTCATTTATTCATTCATTCACTCCATAAACATCTGAGTTCACTGCCAGGCAGATACAAAGATACAAAAATACATAAAACATAATAACTACCTCTCCAGCTTTACAGCCTAGAAGGAACACACATATTCATCTCCCACTTAAATCTGTTCTTCTCCCATAACATTGGTTTGCGTCGTGTTGACAGGAGCACTAAAGGGCTGCAGCATCCTAGCGCACTTGCTGATACACACGTACATCCTGCTTTACACAATAGGGGGCCTTTGGGGGGCTGATTTTCTTTAAAATCTGTTTATTTCCCATTAAAAAATAATTTGTGGTAACGTCTTAAAATAGAACTATTCACAATCTATTGGAAATATGTTTTGAAGGATGAAAGTGGTTCATGATATGTTTCAAACACATTTCTATTGTATCAAGTGAGATGTGCCTGTACACAATAATTAGCAGATGTTTGCCCCTGGGATACTGGATAAAAATAAGACTCAGAGCCTCCTTTGTGACCTGCCGGGGGATGTGAGACAGTGACTGGCTTTGCCTGGAAAAGCGTTCGGAAGCACACTTGTGACTCAGAGGTGCTGGAGCCTCAGCTTTAGACCTGGATTTACAGTCAGTCTTGTTTACTGAAGGAGCTCATGTTCTGTTTGCCCCGTGGCTGCTAGCAGCACAGTGATATATCGTCGCTGATGGCTTATGCCTCAAGCCTGATGACACGTGGGGAAGGTTTACTTGCTATTTTGTGTTTGGTTGGTTGGTTTTCTTGGATTGCTGATTTAGCGCCATATCAAGCCCCCCCAACAACTGATTCCTGAGATACTTTCCTAATTTTATTTATGCTTTTTATTTATTTATTCAATTTAAAAAATTTATTATTTTTAAATTGAAGTATAGTTGATTTACGATGTTATGTTAGTTTCAGGTATACAGCGCAGTGATTCATATATATATATATATATATATATATATACTCTTTTTCAGATCCTTTTCCGTTATAGGTACAAGATATTGAATATAGTTTCCTGTGCTATACAATAGGTTCTTGTTCATTATCTATTTTATATATAGTAGTGTGTATATGTTAATCTCCAAATCCTAATTTATCCCTCCCCCCACTTTCCCTTTGGTAACCACAAGTTTGTTCTCCACTTCTGTGAGTCTATTTATGTTTTGTAATTAAGTTCATTTGTATCATTTTTTTAGATTCCACATATAAGTGATATCATACAGTATCTGTTTTTCTCTGTCTGATTTACTTCACTCAGCATGTTAATCTCCGGGTCCATCCATGTTGCTGCAAATGACATATTTCATTCTTTTTTATGGCTGAATAATATTCCATTGTAATGCTTTTTTGTTTATATCGATTTGGGTCTCTTATCTGCAAATTGTTGTCACGTTATAGGTTCGGTTTATGTGTTCAACATGCTTGATACCAATAGATTTTGCACGTACTATATTTGCAGTTTGGATAAAGGGACCCAAGATGTGGAGTTGTTAGCTACGGTCTCATGCTTCACACATTCACTCATGCTTCTGCCTGTCATAGAGTATGTTTCCATGTTATTGAAACATCTCTAATGCAGTATTACCACTCATTGCCAAAGCACCTGAACACAGGGTAAGTCTTAGCTTCCTCCTTAGGCAAAGGAGTGTCAAGGCTGCCCTGGTTTGCCAATGCGGCATTGACTGAAGTGGTCCAATAGGGATTGCTTTGTCTAAATACATACCTTAAAATTTTATTATGTGCTTTGTTAACTGAACCATACAACAAATTAAATATTAGAAAATTGTAGTATTAATTTTCAATTCCATCTCCCTGAAGATATGCAAAAACTCTTAGTTTATCTTGAGAAGATGCTCCCAAATGTATGTCATGAAGTATTAATCTTATAAGTTGTTCTGTGAAAGAAATGGGGTACGTGTTGAAATAAACTGGGAAATACTCTCAATTCTTACTCTTTGCTCCCTTAGGCTCCAGGTATATTAGTCTATCAATGCTTTGAGAAGAAGAGTCATAAAGAAACGTGACCCTATTTAGTTAACGCAGAATTTCCCAATTTACTTGACCTCTTGGCTCTTTGAACCCAGCATGCTTTAACATTCTCAGAGTGGATGAACTTCAACTCCTAGAAATGCTGGCTTAAGGAGTCTCTCATGTTTTTTTTTTTTTTTTTTTTTTTTTGGTACGCGGGCCTCTCACTCCCGTGGCCTCTCCCGTTGCAGAGCACAGGCTCCGGACGCGCAGGCTCAGCGGCCATGGCTCACGGGCCCAGCCACTCCACGGCATGTGGAATCTTCCCGGACCGGGGCACGAACCCGTGTCCCCTGCATCGGCAGGCGGACTCTCAACCACTGCGCTACCGGGGAAGCCCGTCTCTGATGGTTTTGATCTTAATTTCTCTTCTTCTTGTTCCCTTTATCTTCTCTATGTACTCTCTAATTCTTGTCTATACAGTTCTTTTCTATCCCTGGTGTGTATTTCTTCGTCCAAAGGCCCTGATCATAAAATTAAAAAAAAAATTCTGTTTCTACATTTGTGAAGTGTGGGAAGTTCAGATTTTAAATGCAAGTTCTTCATTAATTATTTTTCAAAAGTATTACTTTTCCAGTGTTTCCTCTTAAATGCACAGTTGTTGGTCATGAATTAACACAGATAATGTGTCTCTCCATTTGCATTGTAGCCCTCTAGCATCTGTTTTTTGGAATGTTCTAGGCCCGTAGCCAGTTTTGTTTCCTATTCTATGAATTCAAGATGAAACTAAGTCTCCTACTGAATATAAATATGAGTGTCAGTAAGCTCCCTGCCTAACCACAAGAAATGTCCTTTCTCTGCTTGAAGTAGCTCCAGGGTTTTACTGTTTAACCATTTCACTCCCAATATCGTGTGGATCACATCATTTACTAGGAACGCTACATACTGTATTCAAAATTTGATACAAAACTTGAGTTAATTTTGCACAATAAAATCACCCAAATATAATTAAACACTTTTTGCAAAAACTTTTATCCTCTCTTTCTCTGTACCTCTGTCTCTCTGTTTCTCTGTCTCTTTCTCTGTCTCTGTCTCTCTCCATATATTCCAGCTTTTCCTTAATGTTTTTATTTGCGATTGCCTTTTGGATCCATGTTCATCTCAAAGTCATCATCTCCAATTAGATGTTTTCATTCACTAAACCCCACCCAGGAACCCATCTCTCAGTATTTTCTGATTCACACCACCTCCCTGCCCAAGACCCCTGTTAAAGACCATGATGGTGTAGCAGTGTTGTTTGCCCATTCTGGCAGCCCACAAAAGTTCAGGGGTCAAGGATCCCCTCTGTTTCCCTTAGTAACCAGCAGTATGAGAACAAACAAGCATCCAATAGTTGTTAACAAATGACTGATTTGTCTGCAACCTATATAACTTTATAACATATTCTGTACATAGAAACTCTTCTAGAGGTCCTAAGGACCTCAAAATGCAGCCTGGTTAAAATAATACCTTAGGAATGTATGCATATTCTAAATTGTAGTGTTCACAGTGTACATACATGTGGTCTTTCCCTACACACCATTTTTATTTATAATTATACTATTATAGTTTTCTTGACAAACTTTTTAAATCGCCCTTTTGATTGGCTAGGTCCTATTTGAGCACAATGTCATGTTCTAATTTATGAAATCTTTCATACTGTCCAGTTGTATTTGTATGTGTTCTTGTCCAGTAAACATTTACTTCTTTACTATTTATAGTTCATAAATAACAGAACTAACATTTGAACCCAGGCAGCCTGGCTCCAGAATTCCTGCTCTTAATCACTGTACTTCACTTGCTTTGGAGGCTACATTTCTCATTATGCAATTACCAAGCCAAAGGGTATGGCAATCAATCTTTTTGTGCAGACTCATAGGTTTATTTATAATTTTAAAAGTAAAAAACAGTTATAAATGCTAATAATTTACAGAAAAATATTTTTAATGAAAATAACTTTTACTAATTTGTTCCTATAAAATCATACCTTAAATTGTTTTAATTTGCAATGTATATTTCCTACAAAATCAAAGATGTTTCATATGTTTGTATTCTATAGTATTTTCACTGCGAGAGTTATTTGTTTATTTCCCTTAAAGATATGGCCTTTGGAGCCATGGTAGTTTTGATTTGAAATTAAGATAATGTTAAAATGCATGTGTGATAACCCATGCAAATATATTTCCTAGTTTGTCAGCATGCTTTTATTTTAATTTTGTTATTTATTTTAGTTTTTAAATTTACAGAATAAATTTTTAATGTATTTTAGCTGTAAATTTTACTTTTTAATTTTAAAATTCACTTTTGTTTTTAAACACGTCAGTCTTTGTTTCTGTCACACCAAATACGGAGGCATCATTATTTCTCCTCTTATGTATTTTTAGCTTTTTGATATTCCACTCTTTAACCTACTCAGAGCTTATTTTGATGTATGGTATAAGTTCTGCTTCAACGTGTTTTTGTTTCAACAAGAGCTATTAAAAGGCTGTTTATTTTTTCTTCCCCAGTGAAACTCTGTGAAATCTGTCTTATAGAATTAGTTGTGGTTTGTGAAGCTTGTCCCCTATATACCCAAGGCTCTGGAACCTGAGTGAAATCTCATCATCCCATGTCACATTTCAGGTAATAGCTAAGGCTGATACTTATTTACTTAAAAGAAAATGGCAGGTGCCTGTTTTTGGGTCAACCTTCCTTATGTTGGCTTTCTGATCAATGTGATATTCACCTGAATTCCAGTGCCTATTAGCCTTTGTTACATTGTTTATAAACATATAATTCTGAGCGTATTAGCAATCATTATATGTATTGGGAGCGTGATATCACTTCAGGAATACAACGTCAGAAAACCCCTCTAAGGAGTGAGGGTCCACCAAGGGGACTGTAAGCATGTGCAGTGGCCAAGATGACCCTCTCCTCAGCTTACGTTTCCATGAAGCAACTCTTCCCAGGGCAGACTTCTGGCCCCTCAGCATGTTGTTATTTCCCCAGTTGGGGAGGAAAAGTGATCACCTGAGTGGTAAGTTCAGGAGAGAAGGAGCTGGATGTGCAGGCTCCATCTTTCCTCTCCTCACTGTCTCTGGGCTGTTTCTTGTTGGCTTTTGGCTTTTGTGCACTTAGCATGAGAGCCAGCCTCTGGGAGGGGAGCCCTGAGCTCTCAGAAATGCATGTGTCTGGGAGGGTAAGTCTTCTTAGTTGCTAAGTTTACCATTCAGAAGCCTTTGTGCCTCACTCCTCAGCCACACCTTCCCACTTAGCATGTGTTTTGATTTCCATCTACCAAACTTCTGTGTCTGTCTTTTCATTGGTTCCAAGCACAGATAGATATAAAAGTGTCATTGATTTTCTTCAAACCCCACAGTAATCCAAGAGCAAGAATAAACATATTGGAAGGAATTAAAAAATCAGTTTCCTAATTGCATAAAGATCCGTTCGATTTACTCCACTGGATATTAGTAAAAATAAAAGACATTTTCTGATTTTTCTTTCCTTGAGACCTCACGTATCACATACAAGAGTGCTCAGGAAGCTGGAACATACTGAAAAATGTATGTGTGTGTGTATATATATATATATATATATTCTAGATAGATAAATACACAGAGCAAACACTTCTGACCTTGAAGAGATATATATATATATATATATGTTTATATCTATAGATCTATATTCTGTCTTCCTCTATTTCTCTTCAATTTTCACAAAGCATGTTAAAAAAAACTATTAATCTTATAAACAAAAATACTTGGTTTTCCCTTATGTTTTGAAGACTCCAAGTTTCCAAGGAAGCAGATGTCACCTGAGTGGTGTAATTGCCCTTGGGGTAAAGGTGCATGGGCTACGGCAACTGTCACCATTGTTTGCAGGGACTCAGCTGGCTGCAGCTCTCTTGGGGCCTGTGAGCATTCACCTAACACTACCTGGTAGAAATATTTCACAGAAACTGTCAAGTGCCTCTGGTGTCTTTACAATAGCAGTAAAGTGATAAAAGGTCAAAGAAGGATACTAAAATGTAGATTTTTAACGCCTCCCCAATTCAGCTCAGGTATCGCGTACCTCCAACCAGACTAGGAGATATTGGAGGGTAAAAGCCCTTTCCTATGAATAGTTCTGTTACCAGCATGTATCATAGGACCTGGTATAAAATTGGTAATATGTATTGCTTAAGACAAAAAGTATCTGAATGATCTACTAATGATAAACACGAGTCCCAATAAAAGAATAGAGAAAATACATCCAGTGATTTGAAAGGCCCACATCTTTAGAGCTTCCTTGCAGTCTGTATGAGAAATAGTGTTTCTTGCGGTTCTGTGTCTTTAGATTTTAACATAAATGTGTAGGAGCCAGCATTTCTGTTATTACCGTAAAATGACGTTGCCTAAGTCCCACCCCCTTCATCGAGAAACACCAGAAGTCTTTCAAAAGGGCCCCTCCTCATTTTTTATTTTGCTGTCTACTGCTCTGGATTACTACACCTTATTCTGGAGAAAACAAAAAAGGCAGGTTTTCAAAAGTTAGGAAATAACGTACATGTTATTTCCAGGAAAGACCTTGTATTCTATCTCCTTTCAACTTCCTCACGTAGCATAGAATCAGATAGACTCTTCGAGTCACAAAGTAGGGCCGTGGAAGTCAGAAAAGAAAACCAAGGCCTTCCCTCACACTTTATTTTTTAAACATTTTTAAAAAGATTTATTTATTTATTTGGCTGTGTTGGGTCTTCATTGCTGTGCGCGGGCTTTCTCTAGCTGCGGTGCGCGGGCTTCTCGTTGCGGTGGCTTCTCTTGTTGCAGAGCACGGGGTCTAGGCACGCAGCCTTCAGTAGTTGTGGCACACGGGCTTCAGTAGTTGTGGCTTGTGGGTTCTAGAGCTCAGGCTCAGTAGCTGTAGCGCAGGGGCTTAGTTGTTCCGCGGCAGGTGGGATCTTCCCAGACCAGCGCTCTAACCTGTGTTCCCTGCATTGGCAGGCAGATTCTTAACCACTGTGCCACCAGGGAAGTCCCTCCTCACACTTTAGAACCATTTGCATATCACTTCTGACCTTGGATGGACTTCACTGTAATCTTCAAGGATTACCTTGAAGACGTCTTCTTTTTAAAAATCTATTCTCTCCTTTAAAGACTTGATTTAACGATATTTATGAAGGTTAGTGCAACAGAGAAGTTCCACTTTCCTGGGCAGCTGAGACAGTTCCAAGAAAACTATTTTCGTCTTCTTTAAGTGGGGTTGCTTTTTTCTGAACAAGTCTTGCATTTGTAAGAATTTTAGGCTACAATATGAATAATGAATCTGGAAAAGCATTCTTTCCAGGACAGATGTATGCACCCAAGTATTTTTTCCTTGCTATTCAATAATGATTGTTTTCATTACATAGACTAGTTCCTAGATAAGTGGAACAATATAAAATTATGCCCCAAAAAGGTTAAAAATGTTTTATTGGGTATTAGATGATTCTGAAACAAATAATTTAGTTTTTTTCTTTGTATTGAACAATGCAGAGAAAAGTTATTCTAATTCAATTCATCAATTAATTTAATAAATATCATTGTACATCTTTTGCAGGCCATGTACAGTGCCTATATCAGTTTATAGGAGCACCGCCCCACTGGAGAGACCCTGCCTTGGAGGCTGGGAGGTTGGGTGTGAAGGTTTCTTTGCCTGATTCTGAGGTCAGTACCGGGGAGCCCTCTCACCCCCAAGACAAGCCACTCACCCCACTATCAGCCCAATTAAGGGTAATAGTTTGGTCTCTCATGGGCCTTCCTGTTTTGTTTTGTTGAATTTCACAATCAGGTTGGGCATGGAGGAGAAGTAAAGAAACCAGAAAGTTCTATCAGTCGGGCTCCTACAGTCCCATTAAGAATAGGTTTTTAGGGAAAAAGGCTGACCAGACACTAACAGCCTCCAAACTACCCTTTAAACGTTTTTCATCTTCCATTTTGCCCTCAAGTGGTCTTCACTTGGTCCATTGAATTAGTATTGAAGGGTTATCACACCAACTTCTTCTACGTCTTTCAGAAAGTCATTCTGTGCCTAGGTTACTTTGCCTGTGAAATTAAAGACGATATTGGCTACTGCTCAGCAGTACTGATGAAAAGGTACTTGATTGAAAAGTTTCATTACCAAATGCTGGCAAATCATGATTTCAGGCACATTTTTCCAAGGTTCTGATCATCATGTTAGTGATCAAGAAGAGAAAGGATGTGTTTGCAATTTGACAGGTTTTTATTTCTATCTCTCAAATCAAGCTTACTGAGTTAAATATTCTGGTCAATTTTGACCCATGTCTCTTGTTTCCAAATTATTCAGCTATGTCAAAGGAAAATAATATTTGCTTGATCCTATCGTTAGATACTATGCTGATAGGCTTACAAAACGATGTGTTTTTTAATTTCAGTATATCATATTTAAATCGTTGTTGTTTTCCTTATCTATCTACTAGGTGGTAATTTGGTTTACACTATCAATGTGAATTTTATGTTTTTTGACACTTCATTCAAAATTGCTCTTATCTCCCATTCCACAAATAAAATCACACCCAGAGGTAGTGTAATATTAAGGAGATATGTGTAAGGAATACAAATAATCCAGGGAAATGGTAAAAGCAAATTGGAGGTTAAGACAGAAATTTGGGGGTTTGCCTCCTGTTTGGTTCTATATACCACAACTTTTGGTGTTAAAAGTTTAACTCAGACCTTTAATTTATTATATGACTTTTGGCCATATCACTTATCTTTCCCACTTTTTAGCATTCATAGAATTTCAATGTTCACCTCTATGTAGATAAATTCAGACTTGCTAGGTCTGATTTCTCACTCTAGTTTTATAACCTCCTATTTCCTGTGTATATTTCAATTTTGGATATTCCCAATTTTCGAATGGCAGTACACAAGAAGAGGCCAACAATCAGGTTTGCATTCAAAGTTTGGAGACTAGCTTTGTTTATTACCAACATATATGCAGAGCAAGTTCTACACAAGGTAGATTCTAAGAGACAGGTTGAGGGAATGCATTTCCATTTGCTTCCTGTTTCCTCCGGGTCAGTTAGTAGGAGAGTGGGAGGGGGCGACCTCCATTTTTCCCTCTACTGGGCTGGTGGTGGGACTTTGCAGAATTCAAGGCTCTACCCAGAGCCACCATTGTAACCTTCAACCTTCTGCTGCTCACAGGATCTGAGGTCCTACAGCAGGTCTGAACTTGGCCCACTACCTCCTGTGGAGAAACTGCATCACGCTCAGAAATAAAAGTCATCATCTCCTCAAAACCAAGATCTTTCCTCACCATAATCAGTGTATCCTCTGTTGTCATATATGCTCTCAGCTGTGCCCTTGATTATTTCAGCACACAACTGCCCAACCAAGGACTGTTATTGAAAACGATCACGTGGTCCTGCTTTTAATCACCCTTCTACTCTTCATCCATCCATTCTTCCAACATCACTTTTATTGCATCGTTTTCTGGCCAGACTTCCTCAGTGCTCTGGGGTTGCCTCTACAAGACTCAATTTGGCTGTTTGATCCTGATACTAGCGTCCCTCTGAGTCTCACCTCTAGTCTTTCACATGAACTGATTGTCACTCTCCTACCGGCATGCTAATGTCCCAATAACCCCCTGCACCTCCTCCTGTGACCACAACTTTTCACCAGGTGCTTCCCCTCCTGACTGACAGTCCAGGCGAATCATCAGCACTGCTTTCCATTAACGAGCCCCTTAATCTCTGGGGCACAGTGGCTCTGCTTTTGTTTCACCTGTCTTGGCTATGGGTGCAAAGTGGGAAATAATATATAAATCCCACGTATGGTTTTTTCACTCAGGTACCAAAATGTTTCTAGCCAGGCTGATGTTCAGGTCAGGATTCTGCCCTAGTGTGAAGTGAAAGCAGAGCTGGAAATGAGGTGAAAATCAGAGGAGTCAGGAGGTGAATTTCCTGGGTTCCTAGCCCGGGAAACACACCAGGTACCAGGGAAGCTGTGCCCTTGAGTATTCTTCTCCAAGCCTCTGGGGGATGGAGTCCCCAGTGGGACAAGGAAGTCCAGACCTGATGCAGTGAACTCTTAGAATCCTTCCAGTCCTCCTGGTCAGGACTAGGGAGAGACGCTTAGCCTGTAGGGTCAGGGCGTGGATGGCCGGTGTTCGGTGAGGCTTTTAAAAGTTCCGTTCAAGGGCTTCCCTTGTGGCGCAGTGGTTGAGAGTCCGCCTGCTGATGCAAGGGATACGGGTTCGTGCCCCAGTCCAGGAAGATCCCACATGCCGCGGAGCGGCTGGACCCGTGAGCCATGGCCGCTGAGCCTGCGCGTCCAGAGCCTGTGCTCCGCAACGGGAGAGGCCACAACAGTGAGAGGCCCGGGTACGGCAAAAAAAAAAAAAGTTCCATTCAAGACACTTTGTTAATGCGCTCGCAGAGGATGATGAGATCATGAGATCAATATAATAAAAATCAAGGCTATTTTAACTTTTAAAACATCCTCAACTTTTTGCATATGGCCACTTCTGGAGTGATTCCTATTCATTGATATTCATCCATCAATGAAAAAGAGATTCCTCTCTTAAACCTATGGCGGTATTTTACTGAGGAAGAATCTCTTCCATAGTGGCTCTTACTATAATAAATACCTACTCATTCTATTATTATAGACCAAATTCTAAGTTCCAAAGACATAACTTTTTCAAGTTACAGGCATTACATCATTATCAAATAGTAATAAACAATGGCTTCTGGCCAGAAAATAATTTTTTTAAATCAATTGTCTCACTTGTAGTCCAGACTCCACTTGGGAATTGCTTTCAGGGCTTTTCCCTGAATCTGTGGGGCAAAGGCTGCAACTCAAGGAACAAGGTGAACTTTTTTTTTTTTACATCTTTATTGGAGTATAATTGCTTTACAATGGTGTGTTAGTTTCTGCTTTATAACACAGTGAATCAGTTATACATATATATATGTTCCCATATCTCTTCCCTCTTGCATCTCCCTCCCTCCCACCCTCCCTATCCCACCCATCCAGGCGGTCACAAATCACCGAGCTGATCTCCCTGTGCTATACGGCTGCTTCCCACTAGCTATCTACCTTACGTTTGGTAGTGTATGGATAAGGGTGAAATTTTATCAGTAACTAACTCTGCAAAAGGCAATAAACACTTCCCTTTCCCAAAGCAATAGATAAATCACACTTGCTGTTCCTCCTCCACCCCTGGGGTCATGTCAGCTAGTGTTTGAGGTTTTGTTTATTTGTTTACATATGTATGTATGCATTTATTTATTTGTATTATTGTCTTTACAGGTCTAAGTATATTTTAGTGTTGTGGACCATAGTTTAACTTATACACTCTACGCTTATAAAGTGCTTTATGATTTTTCTAACTGAGTTCATTTAATAAGCAATTTGATTGTCCCAGCAGCACTTAGTGGTGCTCAGAAATGACATGATTATACCCATTTCATACAGGAGTTGACTGTGTCTGAGACATGGTAAGTGAATCACCATACCTACCCGTTATTCTGAGTCAATGTTCTTTTTTCTATTCACCCTGATTTCCTTCTTTCCACAGGCTGATGTGTTTCAGGATGCTGGAATTCCCTTTTATCTTCATTATAAGTAGGGAGTGAAATTCTCCAGACTTTCATTTAGGGAAGAAGAAGGAAACAAGAAGGTGGCCAGATATCCAGCTTGTCTTCCAGAATCCAGGAGATAAAACATTCAATCTGATTTCACTCTTTTATTATCCTGTTCTGTGCTGGATGTAATTAGGAATGTTACAAAGATGGAGGGAAATTAACATTAACGGGTTCCTACAGTATTTCAGGGAGAACGCTAGATTTATACTTTCTTTACAGTTTCTCGATCACTTTAATCCTCCAGACAATTTATAAATAAGATATTACCTGTTCCCAATTTCCTTTTGAGGAAGTAGTCTTCAGAGATGTTGAACTATTGACCCAAGATTGTATATCAGTAAATGGCAGGCAGGTGGTGACTCAAACTTAATTCACTCTAAATTCATTCTTCCCAGGACACGAGGCTGGACCAGCCTTGCTGCCAGTGAGCCCCCCGCCCCCCATTATTTTCAACCTACCTGAAAGCCCTGTTCTCTATGGAACAGTAAAAGACAACTAAGAAACTTAGAAAAACCCCTTTAGTAGAGGAGACTGGAAAGACAAGCATTCTTACTTATTTTAAATCTCTGAGCTCCTCGGAAATGGGTTATCAAAGTATTGTCCCTAATTTATTATTTGGATTTTTAATGAGATTCTAAATAGGGGTAAGGAAAATGGTAATGTTTCCCTTCCTGAAAACTTACAGTTTTCTACTTTATGTGCCACTGGCATAACCTCTCCAATACTCACGTCTGCCTTGGAAATGTTATTGGACAAGAGATCTTTACGGACAGAGCAGCTGAGGAAAATGTCTGCATCCACTGGTGACAGATTAAGTCCCTGGGCTGAGTCTGCCACTGAAAAGAGCTAAAAATATTGGATAAAACATCAGAGTAGAAGAGGGTAAGGAGAAAGGAAATAAAAAAGCAGAGCAGATAACAGAAAAGAGGAAGAGAAAAGGTGAAATAAAAAGAGAAGTGGCAAATATTTTGAGGCAAAGAAACTTTAGCATTCTTAAATAATTAGATAGTCTTAATTAAATATCCCTCTTACCCCAAAACAAAGGAAAGAAAATAAAGATCTCCTCTACAAACAAACAATGTGAACTTGGCTGTCCGGATCCCACGTTGAGTCTGTGTTGCTGATCCTTATATAAGTTTTAAAAACAAAAGATTTGCGAAACAAGTTCTAGAATTCCTTCCTAAAAAGTATTGATTTATTTAACTTGTTATTGGGGAACATTTCAAAGATAATACAAGGATAGTACAAGGATATACCTCATGTCATGGACCCTCCTGGATCTATCACTCAACTTCAGAGATAGCAAGTCATGGCCAGTTTTGCTTCATATAAACCCCTACTCTCTCTTCCCCAGATATTCTGAAGCAATTTCTGATGCCAAGGCAACTGCAGTCAATGCTTTCCTCTAAAGATAAGAAGTTTTACACAATATAACCTCAACACCTTTATCCCACCTAAAATTTTATAATAATTCCTCGTATCATCAAATATCCAGTTGGCAATCACCCCAGTAGTCTCAAAAGTTTTTAAACATTTCATTTTTACACATGAGGGCTGTAGGCTGATTTTTCAATCATTGGTTACGATATAAACAACATTCCTTTCGTTAATCATCTTCACTCTGTGGTTCAAGCCACCTCACAGGAAATAGTTTGGTCAATACAGACGGATCACAGACCACAGGTGAGCTTTGAGAAGGAGGGTTGGTTATCATCAGAAGACCATGCCAACTCAACCTCACATTTTGTTCATGAAGCAATGTGTGTAATTGTGCATAAACCCAGCTTCCTCCCAGTCCACTGCCCTATGCTTACCAATTGGATTTTGAGACATTAACCTCCACTTGAAAATAAACACCCTTAATCTATTTACAGGCTGCTTGGTAGCATTTACATGTATTCCTCTGCTTATGACACATGCAAATATCTGTATCATTTCAGACTGTTTATGGCACTTTTGTACCAACAGTTTATGGTTGTTCTAGATGGAATGGAACTGTGCAAAACTATTATGTGTGTACTTGAATCACAGGATATGATTCAATAGGGATAAGGAAATAACAGGAACTGTTTGGATGAGCTCCTGTAAAAACACTCAGCAATGGCTTTCTCTTTTTCTTTTTTTTTAAATAAATAATCCTAAGATTCTAAAATCCTGAAATCTTCTGATTTCACTAGAGATACCTGTAATAATGATGATGATGATGGTGATGATAATATTAAAATTTGAAATCAAAGCTAACCTGGAAGTAAGCTTATGGTAAGTCGTGCTTCATAAACCATGGACTTTGGGAGTTCGTAACAGTTGGCTAAATACTCCTGAAATTCAAGCAAACAAGAAAAATTAGGAAAGTTACTGAAGCAATTCATGAGAAAGATAAATAGAGAAAAATTCAAGGAAGCAGACAAATACCATTATCCTTAACTCTGCTTGGGATTTACCCACAAAATATCCGTTACTCCTCAAACATACTCAGGTATGTGAGATGGAGAAGAATCTGCTTGTCTGAGAGGTGGGCTGTTGTGTCCACACTACTGAATAAAAGCCTGTCTCCTCCCATCCTTCCCACACCTCACAAGCTCTTGGGTATAAACTATTTGGTGGGCTTGGTATCAATTTAAAGGCAGGAAGCACTTCGTAGACATTTGAGCAACAAAGTAATAATTTTCATTTTAAGCTGTTATGGAACTGAAATATTAATATGAAGCCCATTAAGAGAAGATGGAGTGGATTCTGGAGATCATTGAGAGCGGGCAATTCAAGTGACCTCCCTTGGAGGTGCTTCAAAATCCATGACTAGTTACTTATTCAAAGTTTTAATTAAATGGGCTATCATTCTGAACTTCTACTGATTCAGATTCTCCAAAATGGAAACCTGAATATGTAAAATTAAAATATTATACAATATATGAAATACACACATTGGTCAGATTTTCCCAGCCATGAACTGATTTAAATTAGATTTTTAAAAAAATATTATCTTTAAAGAAACTTTCAAAATGAATGAATCCTTTCCCCCAAGAAATCACATAAAAGAGAATTGTGGCAAATGATATTTGAAAAGAAAATTTTAAATTATATCGCATTGAAAGTCAGACATTTCTTTTGAATTACTTTAGGTAAATGATAGATTTGTGGATTTTTTAGTATTTTACATCATTTTAATGTAATTTAAAATTTATAGACAGTAAAATCCACTCTTCTTTCGTGTACAGTTTTATAGTTTTTGGCAAATGTATAGAGTTGTGTAATCATCATCATAATCAAGTTATAAAAGAGTTCCTCATCCCCCAGAAAAACCTCCTAGTAGTGACATTTTTAGTCAGACCCTCTGCCCACTTGTCCCTATAATTGTGAGTGAGACATAAATAGAATCTTACGTAGCCTTTTGGGTCTTGCTTCTTTGTTTTAACATAATGAATTTCAGATCCATGCAGGCTGATCAATGTCTCAGTAGTTCAGTCTTGTTGCTGAGTAGTATTCCGTTGTATGGAAACATAGTTCATTTATCCATTCGCTAGTTGTGGTATTTTTTTTTTCCCACACAATTTGTTGAAAGACTGTTCTTTGCCTCATCACCCTTGCAGAAATTCAATTTACAATAAATGCAAAAGTGTATTTCTAGATTCTCAATTCTATTACATTGAACTATATGTCCAGCCATGACAATATCACATTGTCTTTGGTACTGTAGTCTTGCAGAAAATTTTGAAATTGGAAAGTGTGAGTCTTCCGAATTTTTTCTTTTTAAAGATAGTTTTGGTTATTCTGCATCCTTTGCATTCTTATGTGAAATTTCGGATCAACTCTTTAATTTGTGTATAGAAGCCATCTGGGATTTCCATAGGGCTTTCACTGAATCACTAGACCAATTTGGAGATTTTTGCCTTCTTAACAGTATTAAGTCTACCTACCCATGGGATGTGCTTCCATTTAATGCTTTCCTTCATTAAAAAATATGTGTAAAAAAAAAAAATGCGTAGTTCTCAGTGCATATGTCATAATTATTTTATTAAATTTATTCTTATTATTTTATCCTTTTGAGTACTATTGTAAATAGGGTAATTTTATTAAATTTTAGAATTGTTAATTGCTAGTATATAGAAGTTCAATTTTTTTTTTTTTTTTTTTTTGCCGTACGCGGGCCTCTCACTGTTGTGGCCTCTCCCGTTGCGGAGCACAGGCTCTGGACGCGCAGGCTCAGCGGCCATGGCTCACGGGCCCAGCCGCTCCACGACATGTGGGATCTTCCCGGACCGGGGCACGAACCCGTGTCCCCTGCATCGGCAGGCGGACTCTCAACCACTGCGCCACCAGGGAAGCCCAGTTAAAGTTTTAAAATACAAAAAGAGTAAAACTGGTGACCAGGCCCTTTGTGATCTGGTCTCTGCTAACCTCCTCAGTCTTATCTTGAATGGTTTACCACCTACATACTATGATCTGTGATGACGCAAAAACAAATTTACATTATGAAGGAAGCTGACTGAGAATATTCCATCAAGAGATGACAAGGAGATATTAATTGTATGTCATTTAAAATGGGTCAAGTGTACTTCCCTGGTGACACAGTGGTTAAGAATCCACCTGCCAATGCAGGGGACATGGGTTTAAGCCCTGGTCCGGGAAGATTCCACATGCCTCGGAGCAACTAAGCCCACGCACCACTACTGAAGCCCACGTGCCTAGAGCCCATGCTTCACAACAAGAGAAGCCACCACAGTGAGGAGCCTGCGCACCACAACAGAGAGTGGTCCCCGTGCGCTGCAACTAGAGAAAGCCCGTGCGCAGCAACAAAGACCCAACACAGCCAAAAATAAATAAATGAATTTATTTAAAAAAATAAATAAAATGAGTCAGAGTGTTGGATATGCTCTAGTTTAGTTAATTATTTTTATATTTGTAAATATAAGAATAACACAAGGACTTTTGGTCTTTCCCATGAAACCTTGGTCTTTTCAACTCTAATTTTTCTTTATAGTCTGAAGTTCAGTAACTTTCCAGTCTCTTACCAGGATTTTATTTGTGTTTTTATTTGTGTTCAGAAACCCAGTGCTCACTGTCTGTGTGAATAACTATGCTCAGTTTCTTTGCCTCTACTTTCTGGTCCCCACACTCTATTCGTTAAATGCTCACTTCAGATTCCAATTAGGTTTCTGTTTTTGTTTTTTTTTTTACAAATCTTGCTTGCCACTAGAAAACACATGCATGTAAAAACACCAAGTGCAAAATGAAACAAAACAAAAGGTAAAACTGGAATTTGGACTCATGTTATAGGATGCCAGATGTCAACTTGTAATCCCTAAACCATATAATTGATTTTAAACCACATGGATTAGAAATAATTTAACTGTTAAAATGTAAGCAAGAAATATGATTTTAAGCCTATGCTCATGCCTCTATCAACAAAAGATACAATTATTTACCAAGTGCATGGGAATAAATAAAATAATAAATGAGATACTTTTCAGGATAATTAGTGGACAAGTTCAAGACACATACATTATATTCCCAAATTATATAAAAAAATTTAAAATGTAAAGTATATGTTTTGTCTGTTTTAGGTATATGGATACCTTCAGGACATATATCCTCAGGTCTCCCCTAATATGAGTTAAAGCCTCATGGGTTCTAGTCAATCTAAGTGTAAGATATCTCCCACGATATAGCAAAGTTGCTAATGCTGGTCTCACTGTTTCTACTCTTGCTTCTCACAGGCTGTTCTCACACATCACTCAGGATCTTTCTGGAATATAAGCCAAGTAATTTTCTCTCCTATGTTAAAACCCTGCAATGACTCCCTGGTCTTTTTTTGTTTTGTTTTGATTTCTTTTGTTTTCTTTTTTTCTTAGTGCAAATGCTTTTTTTTAAAACATCTTTATTGGAGTATAATTGCTTTACAATGGTGTGTTAGTTTCTGCTTTATAAGAAAGTGAATCAGCTGCATATATACATATATCCCCATATTTCCTCCCTCTTGTGTCTCCCTCCAACCCTCCCTATCCCACCCCTCTAGGTGGTCACAAAGCACCGAGCTGATTTCTCTGTGCTATGTGGCTGCTTCCCACTAACTATCTATTTTATGTTTGGTAGTGTATATTAGTCCATGCCACTCTCTCACTTTGTCCCAGCTTACCCCTCCCCTCCTTGTGTCCTCAAGTCCATTCTCCACGTCTGCATCTTTCTTCCTGTCCTGCCCATAGGTTCTTCAGAACCATTTTTTTTTTTTTTTAGATTCCATATATATGTGTTAGCATACGGTATTTGTTTTTCTCTTTCTGACTTACTTCACTCTGTATGACAGTCTCTAGGTCCATCCACCTCACTACAAATAACTCAATTTTGTTTCTTTTTATGGCTGAGCAATATTCCATTGTATATATGTGCCACATCTTCTTTATCCATTCATCTGTCGATGGACACTTAGGTTGCTTCCATATCCTGGCTATTGTAAATAGTGCTGCAATGAACATTGTGGTACTTGACTCTTTCTGAATTATGGTTTTCTCAGGGTATGCGCCCAGTAGTGGGATTGCTGGGTCATATGGTAGTTCTATTTTTAGTTTTTTAAAGAACCTCCATACTGATCTCCATAGTGGCTGTATCAATTTACATTCCGACCAACAGTGCAAGAGGCTTCCCTTTTCTCCACACCCTCTCCAGCATTTATTGTTTGTAGATTTTTTGATGATGGCCATTCTGACTGGTGTGAGGGGATCCCACACTGTAGTTTTGATTTGCATTTCTCTAATGATTAGTGGTGTTGAGCATCCTTTCATGTGTTTGTTGGCAATCTGTATATCTTCTTTGGAGAAATGCCTATTTAGGTCTCCTGCCCATTTTTGGATTGGGTTGTCTGTTTTTTTGATATTGAGCTGCATGAGCTGCTTGTAAATTTTGGAGATTAATCCTTTGTCAGCTGCTTCATTTGCAAATATTTTCTCCCATTCTGAGGGCTGTCTTTTCATCGTGTTTATGGTTTCATTAGCTGTGCAAAAGCTTTGAAGTTTCATTAGGTCCCATTTGTTTATTTGTGTTTTTATTTCCATTTCTCTAGGAGGTGGGTCAAAAAGGATCTTGCTGTGATTTAGGTCATAGAGTGTTCTGCCTATGTTTTTCTCTGAGAGTTTTTATAGTGTCTGGCCTTACATTTAGTTCTTTAACCTATTTTGAGTTTATTTTTGTGTATGGTGTTAGGGAGTGTTCTAATTTCATTCTTTTACATATAGCTGTCCAGTTTTCCCAGCACCACTTATTGTAGAGGCTGTCTTCTCCATTGTATATTCTTGCCTCCTTTATCCAAAATAAGGTGACCATATGTGCTTGGGTATCTCTGGGCTTTCTGTCCTGTTCCATTGATCTATATTTCTGTTTTTGTGCCAGTACCATACTGTCTTGATTACTGTAGCTTTGTAGTATAGTGTGAAGCCAGGGAGACTGATTCCTCCACCTCCGTTTTTCTTTCTCAAGATTGCTTTGGCTATTCAGGGTCTTTTGTGTTTCCATACAAATTGTGAAATTTTTTGTTCTAGTTCTGTGAAAAATGTCATTGGTAGTTTGATAGGGATTTCATTGAATCTGTAGATAGCTTTGGGTAGTATAGGCATTTCCACAATGTTGATTCTTCCAATGCAAGAACTTGGTCTATCTCTCCATCTGTTTGTATCATCTTTAATTTCTTTCATCAGTGTCTTACAGTTTTCTGCATACAGGTCTTTTGTCTCCATAGGTAGGTTTATTCCTAGGTATTTTATTCTTTTTATTGCAGTGGTAAATGGGAGTGTTTCCTTAATTTCTCTTTCAGATATTTCATCATTAGTGTATAGGAATGCAAGAGATTTCTGTGCATTAACTTTATATCCTGCTACTTTACCAAATTCATTGATTACCTCTAGTAGTTTTCTGGTGGCATCGTTAGGATTCTCTATGTATAGTATCATGTCATCTGCAAACAGTGACAGCTTTACTTCCTTTCTGATTTAGATTCCTTTTACTTCTTTTTCTTCTCTGATTGCTTTAGCTAAAACTTCCAAAACTATGGTGAATAAGAGTGGTGAGAGTGGACAACCTTGTCTTCTTCCTGATCTTAGAGGAAATGGTTTCAATTTTTCACCATTGAGAATGATGTTGGTTGTGGGTTTGTCATATATGGCCTTTATTATGTTGAGGTAAGTTCCCTCTATGCCTACTTTCTGCAGAGTTTTTATCATAAATGAGTATAGAATTTTGTCAAAAGCTTTTTCTGCATCTATAGAGATGATCATATGGTTTTTCTCCTTCAATTTGTTAATATGGTTTATCACATTGATTGATTTGTGTATATTGAAGAATCCTTGCATTTCTGGGATAAACCCCACTTGATCATGGTGTATGATCTTTTTAATGTGCTGTTGGATTCTGTTTGCTAGTATTTTGTTGAGGATTTTTGCATCTGTGTTCATCAATGATATTGCCTGTAGTCTTCTTTCTTTGTGACATCTTTGTCTGGTTTTGGTATCAGGGTGATGGTGGTCTCGTAGAATGATTTTGGGAGTGTTCCTCCCTCTGCTATATTTTGAAAAAGTTTGAGAAGGATAGGTGTTAGCTCTTCTCTAAATGTTTGATAGAATTCGCCTGTGAAGCCATCTGGCCCCAGGCTTTTGTTTGTTGGAAGATTTTTAATCACAGTCTCAATTCCAGTGCTTTCTTTTGGTCTGTTTATATTTTCTATTTCTTCCTGGTTCAGTCTTGGAAGGTTGTGCTTTTCTAAGAGTGTGTCCATTTCTTCCAGGTTGTCTATTTTATTGGCATATAGTTGCTTGCAGTAATCTCTCATGATTCTTTGTATTTCTGCAGTGTCAATTGTTACTTCTCCTTTTTCATATCTAATTCTATTGATTTGAGTCTTCTCCCTTTTTTGCTCCCTGGTCTTTTTAACCTGACTAAAAGCCAACACTCTCTCCATTGTCTCTATGAATCTCCGCATTACCCCCCACTCCTGTCCTGTCTGACCCGATGTTTCCTCTTTAGGGCATTTTCACCACCCTTTACTTCCACCTAGAATGCTCTTCCCCTTGATTCCTCTGTGGCTAATTCTCTCACCATCTCACCACAGATCTTCAGATCTGTGCTCAAAAATCCCTTCCTTGATGAAGTGTAGGAGAGGAAAATGTTTCCCTCTACCTTCTTAGGTTCTGTTCATGAGCTGCTGCAAATTAAACTAACAAAAGCCAGAATAACAAAAGGAAAGGTATACGGATATTTTTGCTCTTTAACATTTTTATGTGCACAGGGCCTTTGCAGAAAATAAGTGAAAATCCAAGTAGGCAGTTAGACTGGGACCTATATACCATTTTAACAAAGACTAATAAATTGTGGAAAAGTGACCAGAAAGGAGGATTTGGGCTCTAGAGGCAGTAAATTGTGGGCGGGTAACTATATGGGGAAAGTAATGGTGATGAGGTTGATTTAATAAGTTTTGTTTATGTAGATTCACCCTGGTGCTGCCTCCATCTCAGAGCTAATGAATCATATCTTAGCCTTTTGGCTAGACGAAGTGTAAGGATCCAATAAACATGTGTGTGTATGTATGTGTGTCTCAATCACCCACCACAGTACTTCTAACACTAATAACAGTGTAATTTCCCACAGATTACAGTACTTCTTTTTCCTTTTCCTATGGTGCCTATTAATTTTACCCATTGGAATCATTTATTTCAGGGCTAACCAACCTGATGTGGGTTAAGCCCTCTAGAAAATAGACGTAGTCCAAGATAAAAAAGGAGGATTAATTCTTTTCCGCTACAGGATAAATCCAACATGGTTGACCAAGCTGAAATAAAAAGAACAGACAATGGACTGGTTCAGAAAAGAACTGATTTTTGATGTTTATTCTATGTGTAATCTGATCACTCATCCATATCCCAGTAATATCAATATTATGACAGCTTTCAGACATGTCCTCAGAGTAGGAAGAATTATTGGGAAAGGAGGAAGTATGTGTAAATGATCAATTTGGTTTGCTTCTGAGATAAGGAAAAATACAGAATAATATATTTTAATTCTCTAAAAGACTGAAATGACTTCTTGCTTCATTTTTCTTTCCTGTGCATCTCAAACCTAAATTCCATGAAAGCTCCTGCTAGTGATTTTTTCTGAATTCCAACTAACCTCTAGTGATGGTGAAAAATCCAATGAATTGGTTGGCATGTGGTGATATGTTCAGCCTGAGTTTTAAATATCATAACGTTTTCTGCTATATTTCATATCTTCAGCTCTAACTTTAAAAAGTGATGATGCTGTAAAAATTCCAATTTTCCCCTAAACAGAGAAACTTTTTTCTTACTTTTTCTTGGTAGTTAGAAGAATACAAAAGATAATACATTGTTTGATCTGTTTAGGCTACTCTACTATAAAAAAAGTACATTTTCTTGTAAGTTGTAGAATATTTAGAGATAATAAATATTCACTATTTTAGTAAATGTATCAAATAAATATTGATTCCTCAACTCCTCTCATTTACTTCTTTTATGACTTTCCCTGTCTTGACTTCTTGGCATCATGCATAGCATAAAATGTGTTTGCTTCAAAAATAAGTTCCACAGTGTAAATACTGAAATCAACAGGCTTATATTTTTCCTTGAACTTAAAGACATTATACAATTCACCAGCTTTCTTGTAGTAATGGTAACAACAACAAAAAAGCATCAAGCTCTTTTCCATTGTTTTTAAAATTCAAGTCACAGAGACATTACTCAAACATTGGAACAACAAAGACAATGTGTTGATGAAATCTGGACATCTTGACAGCAGGATGGTCCCTGATCAGCTTCTTCTTTGCCCATTTTATTCCCCTGTAGGCTCTGCTCCACATCCCAGCAAAAATGTTCCCCAGCCGCTCCATGCAACCCAAACCCTGACAATCACTGTCTCAGATGGAGACTAATTTTCTCCTGTACAGGGTCCATAATATACCTCAAATATATTGGTTTTCAAAACTCATGTTTTCACCTCTGGACCATGGAAGGGAAAACTTATCATGAGTCTGAGCTATACCCACCCTGTGTTGAGTAAACTTGGATGCCCTAGATCAGAGAAGGATTTCTCAAATCAAAGGGAGTCAAAGAGGCAAAGGATGACAGGCAAAATACATTTGATGAAATTTTAGAAGCAAAATAATTTTGAGAAATACTCCATTCTAACCATCTTTTTTTTTTTTTTTGTGGTACGTGGGCCTCTCACTAGTGTGGCCTCTCCCATTGCGGAGCACAGGCTCCACACGCGCAGGCTCAGCAGCCATGGCTCACGGGCCCAGCCGCTCCGCGGCATGCGGGATCTTCCCGGACCGGGGCACAAACCCATGTCCCCTGCATTGGCAGGCAGATTCTCAACCACTGCGCCACCAGGGAGGCCCTAACCATCTTATTTAATAGATGAGAAAACTGAGGTGCTTGGAGAGTTCTTTGACTTTGTAAATAGTGACCCCAGCAAGAAGAATACTGTTCTTTCTATTGATCATTCTAAAACCCTGCAAATATGTCTGAAAATAGTAAAGATGGAGCATTTTAAAAGGAAAGAAAGTTAATTGTATTAATTATCCATTTGGCTTGTACTTACATTCCTCTACTCGATGCTTTTATATTCACCCTGACCTAAGCTTATATAGGTTAATCTATATATTTATATGTATATATGTGTGTATGTAAAGGTATGTATTATGTATGTGTATATATAGAGATAGATAGATTAATCTATATGGTGATTCACCTCTTTAATGCCATCGTAGATAAAGCAATTATTAAAATTTGCACCCATAACTTAAAATTAATTGCCCTTGCTAGCAAATAGATTATTTTCCTTGTCTAAATTACTTTCCAGCAATATGCACATACCTACAGAAACATCTCTTAAAGGAAGAACGAGCTCAATCAAGTTCCTGATCACCAACTCCGATTCCCTCCTGCCTTGCCATTTGTGCAAAGATAGATTTGTATAATCTGCATGGACCCACTAGTAGGTCTGGAAGTTCCATGCACAGAATTTCCAATTTCCCATATGACTGCTACCCTTCAGCGCTAACCCTTTGACTATGTGGACTGGCAGAGGCTCATAGCACATCATGCAGTTGGCCTTTGGTCTCTGACAAACCAGCCCTTTGTCACCGAATCCACCGGATTGCAGAAGAAGACACGATCATTATCCCAAACTCTGAAGAAGTAAGCCAAGAGTATTTCAAATAAATGAACATTTTCCCAGAGCAATCCCTGATCCTTTCAAGCCCAGACCCCCAATGAAGAGACAAATAACATTCCAAGACATGTGTCAGCATCTTATCTGTGTGCACACAGAGACACAGAAACTTCTAGCTCTGAAAGGATCTTCCAGATGTCAAATTGAACACGCCGACAGCCCAATGGCATCATCCGATTTTGTTGTCACAAACTTATACAGTTTTCATACCCAATAATATAAACACGTGTGAGTACAAACACATGAGCACATATGTAAGTACATTTACATATGCGTACATGTATATTTTATATATGCATATGGCAAAATGTATAAATATGACATCTATCCAAAGCTGCTTGTTATCTTTGGGGGACCCAGCAACAGACAGCAAAGTTATGATGCCTTCCTGACTCTGTATTTCCCAACATTCCACAGGGCATCTGCCCATCTGACAGTGAGTCAGCATTCTTGCCTCAGTGGCCAGGTAGGGCAGGGTCACCTGCAAAATTAGAGAACTAAAGGAAAGAAGTCATAATCAGAATGACAGCAACTCAAGTCCTCATTAAGAGCATGTGAGGTTTCTCACCTCTCCGTTTGTTTCCTGTTTAATACGTGGTTTGGACATTTTGAGGAAGAAATCTAATTTCAAAGTTGTCTAAATATGTTTAATGACAAATAACATGGTGTTTGAAAGAACACTACTCTGAGTGACATATATCTTCTGCACTACTTACTCGTAAGCCCAGATCTTTTTTCCGTAACAATTTTCTTTCAGCAGGAAATATTTTGCTATTTCTGAATAGCTAGCAAAGTTATATACTGTGGAAGCTATGTACTACAGAAACTACATACTCTAGAAACTATATCATAAGTTTTGGCCCTGTGAATTTATGCAAAATTAATGACTGACATAAAATAGATATGCAACAGGGATTTATTGTATAGCACAGGGAACTATATTCAATATCTTGTAATAACCTATAATGGAAAATAATCTGAAAAAAATATATATAATAAACCACTACATGTAAGTAAATTGTTTCCATGGGTTTTGTGAGCATTTATAACCAAATTATTGACTTTGAGGAAGGGGATAGGGGGATCCCCAATTTGTAGCCAACTCAAAATTGTGGGTACATTGGGGATCCACTACTTGAGACTGGCATCTGAAGTAGGGGCAACTTTTTGGGACTGAGCCCTAACCTGTGGGGTCTGCACTGACTCTGGGTAGTTGGTATCAGAATTGAATTAAATTGCAGGACACCCCATTGGTGTCTGCAGAGAATCGGAGAACTGCTTGACGTGGAAATCCCACACAGTTGGCGACAGAAGTGTTGTGAGTAGAGAACGTTTTCCTTTAGCAGGAAAATGAATTTTCCAACCTTCAGTAAATACAAAGCTGCCCGACGACGCTGATTAGCGTCCCTAAGAGGGAGGAGTTACTGTAGGATGTTACTGGGCAGCCTCAGCACGGCTCGGGGGTCCCTGAGACTGGACCCTCTCTACACCCCTGTCTCAGCATCCTCCGCTCCCCACTTCCTCTGCACCGTCTCTACTCCACCCTCGACTCTCTGCTCTTCGTCAACCCTTCTGAATCAGCCCAGTCTCAGAGCCTCTGCCTGGCAGTGGCCTCTGCCTCGAATCCTCTCCCCCTGGACGTGTTCAGTGCTCACACCCTTGCTTCTTTCAGGGTTGGCAGAAACTTGACCTCCGTAGAGAACACTACCTCCCTCTAGAAAACAGAAAATGGCTCCTCTGCCTTCAATTGCTGTCATCTCTCCCCACTTCGTTTACCTCCATTGCACTTGTTGAAACCTGACCGTACATTTTATATCCAATGTTTATATCTTTATTCCTCCGTCACCCCCTCTACCTCTCACGCTCACGAAGCCTTTAGTTCAGACATTCTGTGTTTCCAACGATCTTTATACACATTGTCTGCCACATCCCGGGCTCTCAAAAATATTTGTTGAATGAATGAACTGCAGGCAAGTAGAAATCTTAAAACACATCCATGGTGTGGTGTGTATTTTCCCAAAGCGTTTAAAAAAATGCTCAAGATCAGAAAACTAGGCAAACGATGCTTTTGGCATTTGCTTTTCTCATGGTGAGATGCTTAATTGAAATCTGTGATAAGTACAGCAAATCAAACCTTTTGAGAATTTCAGCTGGTTTGTTCTGGGTGTGTGTTGTTCTCAGTGCTGTTACATTAAATTCAACCATGAATCTGAAAGAACATTAAATCATATTCTACAACAGAGGGTTCTGTTGTTGATGTTGTTAAGTCCATGAAGATGATTTTTAAATTGGATCGATCTACTATCGATATCAAAAACCATTTTTTAGGGCTTCCCTAGTGGCGCAGTGGTTGAGAGTCCGTCTGCCGATGCAGGGGACGCGGGTTCGTGCCCCAGTCCGGGAAGATCCCACATGCCGCGGAACGGCTGGGCCCGTGAGCCATGGCTGCTAAGCCTGCGCGTCCGGAGCCTGTGGTCCGCAACGGGAGAGGCCACAGCAGTGAGAGGCCCGCGTACCACAAAAAAAAAAAACACACAAAAAAGAACAAAACCATTTTTTAATATTTGCCCTGCTCTTCAAGACTGATTTTCCCTAAAATTTCTAAGTCTCTCTACATGTGGTGTCACTTTTAGTCCTTCCCTTTATTTGGCTTACCCATCAGAGGTTATTCTTCCAATGAAAAAAATCACTTGATAAGGATTTCTGTGAAATATTCCTCAGCACCCTCTAAATAGTCACAGCTGGCTCTGACTCTCAATTCCCAGTCTTTTGTTTTCCTACATTTTTTATGGAACTGTAAAAATCTAGCCCATCTAGAGATGTTAGTGCTTACATTAAAAGAATATAAAATGTCTTTATGGAATGCCAGGAAATCCTAAAATTAAAATTATATTCTTCTATTAATTCATTCACTCCACAAATATTTATCGTGTCTCTGACATGAGTCATGTGCTATGACAAGTGCCGATGCTTAAAGATGGATGAGATGCAATCACTATTATAAAGCGAGTGATTGTCTGAATGTGGGTGGCGCTCTGTCCTAATTTTCCTTTCCTGTAACGATGCAGGCAGAACAGGTTCAGAGACACAGCCGACATTAAGTCTGCCTCAATTCCTCTTTTTGAGAACCCCTCAACCAAGAGCTGACTTCTCTCATGTTGCCTCACTGTAACTTTGGAATTTTTCTTTTTTTTCCCCTGCACATTATTGCCCTACACTTTTTCAAAGGCCCCCAGAACCCTTCTTTCAGCCATGTGTTAAGGGCACAAAGCAATCCAATAACTCTTTCACTTAGGGTCAGGGTCAAAGATGATTGTGTTGAACCCCCGTGGGTATGCTCATTAAGACGGACATCCTACAGTACTGTGCTGAGCCCCAAGTGGTCCATTTTTAGGGATGGAAAATTGGGGCTTCTGGAAAACTGTCAAATAAAATAATTTCATATGAGAAGAGTCCCATCCTAAACACAGTTTATCCCTAAGCTCCATAGTGGTAATCTTTCTTTATGAACCAAAGAATTATTTTCTCATTGAAAACCTGAGATAAATGAAGGGTATTGTGTTCCTAACAGTTATTCTTAAAGATATTAACACCCCCCCATATCTTATATGCATTGGTGTTTTCTCCTCTCTTCAAAAGCATCATATAAAGTCTCTCTTCAGTTTCCAAAAGGGAGAAAGATTACAAGACTGAAGTGTAATAATAATAAACAAAAACATAAGAATACATAAGTGTTTTCCCTGCTAAGGCCAAATCCACATGGGATAAATAAGAGATTAAGGCTTTCAAAAAGAATATCCGTGGCTTCTTATTTTCAAAAAAGGGAGCTGCATGGATAAAGAAGATGTGGCACATATATACAATGGAATATTACTCAGCCATAAAAAGAAACAAAATTGAGTTATTTGTAGTGAGGTGGATGGACCTAGAGACTGTCATACAGAGCGAAGTAAGTCAGAAAGAGAAAAACAAATACTGTTTGCTAACACATATATATGGAATCTAAAAAAAAATGGCTCTGAAGAATGTAGGGGCAAGACAGGAATAAAGACGCAGGTGTACAGAATGGACTTGAGGACACGGGGAGGGGGAAGTGTAAACTGGGATGAAGTGAGAGAGTAGCATTGACATATATATGCTACCAAATGTAAAATAGATAGCTAGTGGGAAGCAGCTTCATAGCACAGGGAGATCAGCTCGGTGCTTTGTGACCACCTAGAGGGGTGGGATAGGGAGGGTGGGAGGGAGACACAAGAGGGAGGAGATATGGGGATATATGTATATGTATGGCTGATTTATTTTGTTATAAAGCAGAAACTAACACACCATTGTAAAGCAATTATACTCCAATAAAGATGTTAAAAAAAAAAAAGGGCGCTGCATAGGAAGCTTACTCTATAGGTGAGTATATAGCTAGACTCTTATTATAAGTAGGGTAATCAGGAAGGGGTGGAGGAGAGGGTGGGAACACTAGAAAGCCCCAGTGTGCTTCATCTTTACCACGTCCTCTAGGTGAGACTGAAAATGCATTCCTCTACCTCAGCTATGCCCCAGGAATTTGTGACACCATGATGTAAGTACCCTTCACGTTTCAGTGTGAATTAAAGGGCTGATTAAAATTTTAACAAAAGGAAGATTCAGTATAAGGACACAGGTTATTGGAGGGAAGGATATCGCTTGTAATAAAGGATCTAAAAATATAACAATAAAGAACATTCAAGAAAAAACACTCAGAATCATTGCATCAGACTCATCTAGCGAGTTTGGACAACAACTCAACAAATATATTAAATGGTGAATGGCGCAATTCTAATGCCTTACTCACAAAGAAGCTGAGATGACCCACATTTATATTCTCATACTGCATTATCAAAGTGATAAAAACATTCTCCTTGTGCTGTCAAAGCATTAGCGCTTAAGTTCAAAATGGGCTAATGCCCACCAGTCCTTTGAAGTATATCAGCCAAATGATGATTACTACCTTAACACAGACGATATACATTTTAGCACACATTATTCAGCTAAAATGATTTTTAATCCTCATGCATTCTGACGATGATCTGATAAAAGTTTAATGGTCCATTAGAGTAGATAGGTCAGATTTATTCCTACACATATCAAAGCAAGCCTTGGTTGAACCAGTCTGTCCTTATCTTTTGAGGACTTTTCAAGTTTTCCATTACTTATGTTATTATTTCTGTGTTTTTGTGGTTATCAGAGAAAAGCAGTTTCTGTTGGAATTTATTATTTGTGTTTGTTGTTGGCTTTAAAAATATTTTACTTATTCACATAAGGTACAGACAGATAAATGTTTGGCTGTTGAACTGTAATTATTCACCAACTCTTCTAATAAAGTTTGACTGCTCATATTAAAATGCCATTTCACTTTACCGTTGTTTAAGTGGCTATAAAACAAACAATGCTTTATACTCAGATATTTTCTTTCATGAATCAGTCCAAAGTTATCTCAATTCCCCCTTGAATGTTCTTACATCCTTCCCTCCCCAAAACAAATATTTTAAAAAGCTTTCTGAAATCTTTATTACAATCATGATCCAAATAACTAAAAATGAAATTATCCCCTAAGCACTGCCTGACATTGAACAAGCCTAATCCACACCAACTATTTCTTTATGACCTGTCCTGTGCTGGACATAGGAATTACAATGATGGTAACATGGCCTGGCACTAGGGGAAACTGCAGCTCATCTGTCAAGTATTTGTTTTGTTGCTGTTGTTGTTGTTTGGGTGATTTCTGTGGGTGCATATGACAACAGCTTTTCAATAATGTGTAGTAGGGACTACGTGAAGGCAACATGCCGAGGGTAGAGATAGGTAGGAGGAACGTGCATTGCATTTCAGACTTTATTCTTCTTCCCTTACACCAGCCGACGTGGCTTAGGGGATATTTTATTTTACCAGGAAAATTAGAAGCAGCTGCAAACTTGCTCATGTTATGCATATCCTCAGCATCAACTTGTCAAATCTGAAAAAACAGTGAGAGACATAATCAAACTGATGTTCATTTCTCATAATTAACCCATCACATTAAAAAAATAGGTAAGACATATTTTTGGCCTGGATTAGCCATGTATCTACTACGGTGTTTTCCATTTCTTTTAGGACTCATAATACTCTTAGTACCTTTATCTCTAAAATACTTGTTGATTTTTGTTTTTTTATTCTGAACATGAAGTGCAGAAGTAACACATGTATTCATCTCTGTACTTCTGCCAAAATTCCATGTCCCTGTTCAATGCTGTTCATTATTTTCTACCTTATCACGATGTTAATTTTACAGGCATATTTTTATCACGTTTCTTGAGAAAAGGTCAATGTTGGATCAGTTGGGACCCTTCTATCACAAAGAGCATAGCATATAGTCAATAAATGCTAAATATATAAATATATATATTAAGAACTTTTTTCTTTAATAAAAACTATGTACTTTACTCTGAATGTGTTAACAAATATAAAATTCAAATAGGAAGCTTAATAATGACATTCTTCAAAGTCTTGCTGTTGAGTCCATAAACAAGGGATTCGTCAGAAGATGTAAATTATGACAGGTCCTGAGATACCAACTCAGAAATCCCCTGGAAATCCAGAGACTGCATTATCCACATGAATTACTTAAAGGCAAAACCCTACTCACTAGAGATGGACTTAATCATCCCTCTGATAATTGTGATGAGTGGTCACTATGCACATCCTGATAATGTTTAAAAAATTAATACAAGTGACCTATAAGTCTTTAAATAGAGAGAATTAAATTTCTAAAGGAAAACCATATAAAACATAAGAGTTTTGAAATAGTTAACAGCATATATTCGCTTCTCTTTAAAAAAATCAAACTCGAAATGAAGATAAGGAACTCCTAAATGTTTTAGTTCAGATATTTTAGGGGAGAAAAATTTCATAAATTAAGTGAAAATTCACATAATATTTTTGATGCCTTTACCTCATAAAAACGTTTGGGAGAACCAAAGTAGCTTAAGCTATTTCTTCTTTTGCTACAGGTACATGAAAGAGCCTTGCATCTGATTTTTATGTAAACCTCTAGAATGTCCTCAAGACACAGTTAGCAATATGCTTTGAAGGAAGAAGCAGTGGTGGTGGTGGTAATGGGGTGGGTGTAGGATTAAGGGAAGTTGGGAAGGAGGAGAGGGTGGGGAGTATTTGATACTTATGAGGGCATATTTTCTGACAGTCATTGTCATAGGTGCCACAGGTGTACTAGCTAATTTAATCCTCCCTACAATCGTGGGGTATAAGTATTTTTATTCTCCTCAATTTACAGATGAGGACACAAGGCTGGGAGGGGTATGACAATTTTATCAGGTCTGATGCCTCGTTCATTACAACTCAGCCTGAGCTCCAGTCTCCTCAAGGCTTTTGATTTCCTTTCTCTCTTTCTCAGCTGGTCGTCATACTGAAAAGATAAGGCAAAATAATTTACATTGAGGTAAAGGACTGTCGGGAATACAGTCTTCCTTGGGGTAACTTTTAACCCCAAGGATTAATTTTTAATGATGCATTTGTGTCAAGGCGTTGGGGAGGTATCCTGTTCAGAGGAACTTTCCAAGAATCCGTAACTTCACTATCCACTAGCAGCTGCCCAATTTTAACTATTCATTGGTTGTCAGGCTTTGTATTGTAGGCAGAAAATACTAAAAAAAAATTAAAATTAAATAATAAGACCAAACCAAGAACAGATTTTCTGGCTTAATTATCATTTCGGATCTCTTAACTGCTCTTACAAACTTTCTCCACATATTTTTCTTCGTAAGTGAGCTCTTTAATATTTGGTGACAGTGATGTCACTGCTAAGTGAAAGATTTATATCGGGTAAATATAAATATATGCATTGCCTTACTTTTATTGCCCAGATCCATAAAATTTCCTTGTGATAAGTCAAAATGTTGAATTTCATTAAATTTAATTTTTAGCCCTCTCCTTCCCCAGTTCCATCATTTTTATTCATATTTTTTACTAAATAAGATAATATTGAAGAGGAAACGAAATTTGTTATTTCTTTTTGTGATAAAGCCATTTAATTCCAGGTGATTAAACAAAATATGAGCTGTTAAAATATTTCATACTTAATGGAACTTGGGGTGGGTATTTACATGTATTTATGATATTTACATAAGGAAATAGAAAAATAAGAGATTGTAATTTAATGGTTACTAGAATTCAACAGTTTTCTTTTATTGGACAAATCTTTTGGTAAAAATATAAATATAAACAAACAAACAAATATATATATATATATATATATATATATATATATAGATGGCCTAGCCTAACTAGAAAGAAAACTCCATGCATTAAGTTTTGGGGAGGGTGTGTTAAATATGAAATATGATTCTACTGATTTCTCCTTCTTTACTTACAGGGGGGAGTGGGTAAGGGGTAAGCTAGAATTCAAAATTATGATCAGCATAAGACCTTCAATCTGCAATTTATCTTTTAGTTCTAAAATATAAGAAAAATTTTAAAAATGAATTATGACTTTCACATAAGAACAATGAGTTCAAGTTAGAGTAGGTAGCTTCTTCAAATAATTCTGGGCTGATTTTACTCTTTTAGAACAATTTTTAGGTGCATTTGTGAAATTCTTTGAAAATCCATTTAAGAATTTTGATGCAAACGTCATAAAAATACATCATTTATTTGTCTTCTCTTTTTTCCTTCATTATAGTATATATATATATATATATATATATATATTTTTTTTTTTTTTTCAGGGAGCTTGCTATAGACTGAATGTTTCTGTGCCTCAAAATTCATCTTGAAGCCCTCATTCCCAATATAATGGTATTTGGAGTTGGGGCTTTTGGGAGGTAATTGGATTTAGATGAAAATGAGGGTAGAGCCCCCATGGTGGGATTGGTGCCCTTTTAAGGAGATGAAGGGACCAGAGATCTCTCTCTCCACCATGTAAAGATACAGGAAGAAGGCATCTCTCTTGCAAACCAGGAAGGGGGCCCTCAATAAGAACTGAATCAGCTGGCACTTTGATCTTGGACTTCACAGCTGTGAAGAAATAAATGTTTGTTGTTTAAGCCACCTACACTATAGTTCTGTTATATGGGCATTCTTTTTTTTGGTGGGGATACTCTTTAATCCAGTAAAGTCCACTTCCTGGCACCCCAAAATTCATGTCCTCCATGTGCAAAATACACTCACTCCATCCCACCCAAAGTCTTAAATCATTCCAGCATTCAGTTCTAAATCCAAAACCTCATCTAAATAGTATCCACTCAAAAAAAGTTCCAAATTTCATTATCTAAACTATCTAAATCAGGTATGGGTGAGATTTGCTATGAGCCATTCTGGGTCAAAACTTCTTTCCATCCACAGAGCTGTGAAACTAGAAAACAAATGATCTGTTTCCAAAATACAATGGTGGGACAGGCATAAGATAGACATTCCTATTTCTTTTTTTTTTTTTGCGGTACGTGGGCCTCTCACTGTTGTGGCCTCTGCTGCGGAGCACAGGCTCCAGATGCGCAGGCTCAGTGGCCATAACTCATGGGCCTAGCTGCTCCGCGGCGTGTGGGATCTTCGCGGACCGGGGCACGTACCCATGTCCCCTGCATCAGCAGGCAGACTCTCAACCACTGCGCCACCAGGGAAGCCCTAGATATTCCTATTTCTAAAGGGATAAAATGGAGTAAATAAAGGGGTTACTGGTTTAGAGCAAGTTCTCAACTCATCAAGACAAGTTCCATTAGGTTATAAGGCTAAGACTAATCCTCTTTGGCTCAATGCTCTGTCCTCTGAGGCCTCCCAGGATAGCAGCTCTGCCTTCTCTGGACTTTGGATCCACAGCTCTGCCTTTGGAGTGGTTCATCCTTCATTTCATCCCATACCTGTTCCTCTCAGTCCAGGCTGGCTGTGTTTCTGCTGGTATAAAGTTCTCAAAAACCTTGTGAGTCTCCTATTGATGTCAAAGGTATCCACACCTATAAACACGAGCATTCTACACTGATTCTCCCTGGATAACCCATCTCTATTCCTGACTTCTGCTGAGAAGGTTGTTTGAATCCATGAGTCACACATCTAGTCTCTTTAACAAATGGTTTTCTAGTCACACCCTTGGCCCTGGTTCCAGAGCACATTATCTGGAAAGAGTGAGAATTTTCCAAATCATCAAATGCTGGTTCCTTTTTGCCTAACAGTTCTCTGCTCAATTGATGTCTTTCTTCTAGCATTTTACTACAAACAGAAAGGAGAAACAAGTTCACATCTTCCAGTCTCACTTGGAAATATCAGCTAAATATCCAAGTTCATTAATTACAAGTTCTACTTTTCACCCATTGGTAGAAAACAATATGGCCAAGTTTTCTGCCACTTTGTAACAAAGTAGCCTTTCTTCCAGGGTCCAATAACATATTCTCTATTTCCATCTGAGACCTCTGTTCCTGTCTGTTGTTTCTATTTCCTCTTCCTTGTGGTGGTTTGTTCCTATGTTGTAATTTTTTAAAGTTCAACTTCAGTTGCTTTTGTTGTTTGATATATCTTGTGTTGTAGAATATACGATTTGATTTTTTTAATTCTTATATCTGTTTAGTGCTTTATTTGATTACATTTTCCATTGTTTGCTGATTGTATACAACAGTACAATTGATGTGTGATCTTTTTAAATTAAATTTTGAGTTTTAGTAGTTGTTTAATAGATTCCCTAGAATACTTTGCATAAACATTCATGTCATTTTCCCCATTTTCCTTCATTCCTTCCTGATGATTTAAATGTCTACTCCTTGTATCATTTTTCTTCAGCCCGAAGAATTTACTTTAGGATTTCTTTCTTAAGTGCAAGTCATTAGTGACACATAGTCCTTGTTTTCTTTTATCTGAGATTGTCTTTATTTCAGCTTCATTTTTTTTTTCAGCTTCATTTTTGATGAATATGTTTGTTGGATGTAGAATTGTGGTTTGACAGTTTTTTTTTTCTTCAGCACTTTGTTATGTTATTCTACTTTCTTCTGACTTCCAAAATTTCTGACCAGAAATCAGAAGATATTTGAATCATTTTTGGCATATAGATATTTTCTCTGGCTTTAAAAAATATTTTAAAAAGCCCAATCAGTGCATACTTATTTCATACACTGCATTTTTCTATTCTTGAATTTCCTTTTGGGACATTTTCATAGTTTCTATTTTTTTTGATGAAACTTCCTATATTTTTATTTATTGAGAGCATATTTTTCTTTATGACATTGAGAATAGTACATATAGTTAAAATAAAATCCTGTCTACTTATTCCCGTATACATTCATTTGGGAATTGGTTTCTACTGATTGTTTTTTCTCTTAAGAATGGGTTAAATTATGGGTATTTTTTCACCTGTTGGGTGAATTTGTATTGTTTCCTGAATATTCTGAAGGTGTAGAGACTCTGAATTCTGTTGTATTCCTAAATAGAGTGCTGATTTTCTAAATTTTAGCAGGCAATTATCTTGGACTCATAAAGATTGTCTCCTTGGTGCAGCTCAAAAGCTGTCCAGTGGTTAAGACTCCGCACTTCCACTGCAGGGGGCGTGGGTTCTATCCCTGGTCGTGGAACTAAGATCCCACATACCTCACAGTGCAGCCAAAAAAAAAAAAAAGTTTCAAAATTTTGTGTTTGCCCTGTATGTGCATGGTTCAAAATCAGCTAGTTAGTTGGCAAATTCAAAATCAGCTAGTAAATTGGCAAATTCTTTACATAGGATTCTAAGCTCTGCCTCTCTGTTGCTCTTCCTTTTGGAATGTATATATATTTTCATGCACAAGTCTTAAACTAATGGATAAAAAGATTACACAAACAACAGTTTTTTCCAGAAAGTTTAATAAATAGAATCTTTTTTTTCTTTTTAACTCTGTACAAAGGACTGGAAAACAGGCTTTCAACAATATATGGTGGCAATGATTAATCCATACTCTGTCCTCTGGTTCTTTAGACCAGAAAAAGTGTGGATTTTCCATCAATGCTTTACTTTGACAGTACTGATTTCAGCCTGTTCTCAGGCTTAAGTCATCAAAAAACAGGAAAATCACCTCATGCCATTCCGTCTTCCAAACAGATTCTCTGCTATAATCTTCCTGCTTTTGTTCACTCTGTGCTAACTCCAGGCAGTTAAAAAAAATTATCCAAGTATTTAACTGTTCTTTTTTCTTTTTTTTGTGGAATAATTGGTCTGGCAGGAGCTTCCCTGGCCACGCCTGAAGTGGAACACATAAAAAGTGATTTCGCATTTTTTTTGGCTGGAGCCACCAATAATTCATCTTCCCTAAATATATTTTCCCTTAATTTATCAACTTGGGATCTCCACTACCCTTTGATAATATTAGTTTGGTCTATATAGCTGTGAAGGTCAAACTAGGATTTAATTTCTTACAAAAAGTATTTTTACTCTGAGTAAATTAGAGTCCCATGCAGATGGCTAGTTCCCTTGTAGTATTTTTGGCCCTGTTTGGGGGAATGTTTCTAGAACTCTTATTATAAATAGTATTCTTTCAAGAGTCACAATATTTCGCAAGTATCCATTTGAAGTTCCCAATCTTGTATAAGATAAGACATTGACTATTCTGTTCTCTCCTCATGTGGGCATTAAAACACCAACCACAATACACTTTTTTTCTTTTCATACCAAGGAAATTATCTTACACCTACTAGATATTCGCAATATTTAAAGACTGAAAGTAATAGAAAACTCTTAAAATAGTTATCAAGGTAACTACCTTACATAAGACACATCTTGATAAGAAGCAGGAAAGGTTGCCCCTGTGTGATGAAACCACTTAGAAAGGGATACAATGACCTATTTTCTGAGAATACCAGAGCAAATAAGTTTCTGGATCCATAGAAAGACAAACCTCAATCACACAGAGTTTATGGATCTTGCAAAAATAATGGGACATGTACAATGTTAGAGTCACTACCCTATGCATGAGTCACTTTCTGAGATAAAGGAAAGGATAAGCCAGGATGCCAACCAAATGTGTTTTCTGACTATTTAGATCATGGGAAAGTAATCATATTATTTGTTACTTATTTTGATTTTGTTTAAAAAGAACTGAAATATAATTTTTATGTAATAATGAAAAACATCAAATGATATAAATTTGTTTGAAAAATCAAAATCCCTACAAGAAAGTATTGTAACATTAAGAAGAAAGTTATTTAAGACAATGACTCATGAGAGAGTGTTAAGTGCCATATGCTTGAATGCTGAGAGCATTCCAAGAAAATTTTAGTGGTTTGGAACATTAGTTTTATTACTGGTTTAGTTTTATTTTTGAAAATGCAAACATGTAATTAAAATGGCTAAAAGAAATACATTAAAAGAATAAGCAGTTTGGGCATTTATTGTGAACAGACTATATTTTGATAAAAATGCCTATCAGTCTATTACTTGCTTACAAACTCTAACACTCATTTGTGGTTCATGTTTTCCTAATAACATTGCATTCTTTTTTTTTTTTTTTTTTGTGGTATGCGGGCCTCTCGCTGTTGTGGCCTCTCCCGTTGCGGAGCACAGGCTCCGGACGCGCAGGCTCAGCGGCCATGGCTCACAGGCCTAGCCACTCGGCAGCATGCGGAATCCTCCCGGACCGAGGCACGAACCCGCATCCCCTGAATCGACAGGCGGACTCTCAACCACTGCGCCACCAGGGAAGCCCATAACATTGCATTCTTTATTGAACTATATTCTGTGGCCTGCAGAGCAATGATTTTGCCCCTGGCTGTTATCTAAAAAAGCAACTAGAAAAATATTATCTATATGCTCTAACTTGGAGAAATCCCTTAAACTATTTTAAATTTCATGGAAGTTCAAATAATCAGAAGATGTATTCATCATTATTTTCAAAACCAAAGCCTTTTTTTTTACCCTCTTCCCTATATCCACAGTTTACAAATTTTAAATACATTATATTTTCCAAAGCAAACCGTGGAATTTTATAATACATTTGATTCCACTTTAAATGGATTTTAAGCACAAGGTTGTATGAACAATGCAGTTTCTTAAGATCGATAAGCATAACAAAAGACAAAATATGAATCTGAAATATCATAGTGAAATGCACTAGCAAGGAATTCCAAGATACAAAGAGAATTCTACTGTGAGAAGTAACAAATGCAAGTCATTTGGTTTAAGTGATATCTGGAAGAAGGAGAGAATAGGCCACTCTTAATTGCCCAGTAAATAATTTATCCTGGGGGATAAATTATACATTTACACTGAAACCAAGAGTAGCTTGCTCTGCCTGTAATCAATAGAGTAATGGAGATGACTGCCAAAAATGTAGCTTTCCCAAGGTTAAGAATGGAGCTTGCTTTAGTATATTTCCAGAATAATGCATGTGCTAACTAGTCAAATTAAGGACTTCACATTTTAAGGCTGTTTCCTCTGATGCTGATGAATTCAAATAAGGAAATTTTTTATCCATTTGAAAAGACACGGCCCACAGGTGGTCAGGAGGAATGCCAGAGTAAGGACTTCTGAAAATCATCTAAGTTCAAGGAGAACATTGGTAAAGATGATCAAAATAGACTTTCTCAGATCTCAGGAAATTAATCAAAGATAACAATCCGGGGAGTGTTTATTCAAGAAAAACTGCTTAATCTTGGGAAGAACAGCAAGTTTGGGGGAGTTTTAACATAACTTTTCCCATCTCTCTTCCTCCCCTCTCAACTCTGTGGTAGCCTTGGAAACAACATGCGTCTCAGGGAAAACCAGCAGCCTGGCAGGCACTGATGGTAGAAGCCCAATTCCCAGAGAACCGTCATTATTTTGTCTACCGTTCCCAGAAGACCCCACTTATCAACCTTGTCTTTCTTTGGCCTGACTCAGAGTCTCTCAGAAAAGCAGCCTTTTTGCAGGGTATTTGCTGAAAACAATCTGTGGCAATATTTTAATAAGCCAATGGCCCCAGGTGGTGAGTATCAGTAGGGAAAACAACAGGCAAACCAAAAAGGTGAAAAGGAAAAGCTGGAGGAAAAGAAAACTTGAGGGAGATTTATAAAGCTCTGACATATTTGGGAGTCCAGAAAGTCACATGCATGCACGGAGCCGTGCTCGTGTTCAGGGCTGTGCTCATGCATAGGGGGAAGACCTAAGTCATAAGCCGTGAGCTCTCACCTCTGGCTGACCTTGAAACTCTGCTCAGTTAAAAGTGAAGGATAGGGCTTCCCTGGTGGCGCAGTGGTTGAGAGTCCGCCTGCCGAGGCAGGGGACGCGGGTTCATGCCCCGGTCCGGTCCGGGAGGATCCCACATGCCATGGAGCGGCTGGGCCCGTGGGCCATGGCCGCTGGACCTGCGCGTCCGGAGCCTGGGCTCTGCAACGGGAGAGGCCACAACAGTAAGAGGCCCGCGTAACGCAAAAAAAAAAAAAAAAAGAAAGAAAAAAAAAGTGAAGGATAAGGCAGAATTTCCAAATGCCTGGCTGAGTCTTGAAGGCACACCTGAACACCATAACAGAATCCAACAGCAAGGACTGGGACACCTTGCTTCCAGGCATTTAAGGAAATTTCTCTTGAACACTATCTGACCACTAAGCTAACCAAGCAGAGTCTTCAGTGCCACACATGACAAAGAAAGACATCTAGTCTCATGGATTGGAAGACTTAATATTGATAACAAGATGCTTTGCTACCCAGATTGTTCTACATATTCAATGCAATCTCTATCAATATTCCTCTTGGCTTTCATTGCAAAAATTGACATGCTGATACTAAAATTCACATGGAAATGTAAGGAACTACAAGAGCCTAAACAATCTTGAAGAGGAGAATAGACTACTTATCCTCAGTTTTGAAACTTTCAAATCTACAGTAATCAAGAGTGTGTGGTACTGGCATAAGAGTAGACATAGAAATTAATGACATAGAATTGAGGGTTTAGAAATAAACCCTGACACATATGCTCAATCAATTTTTCATAAAGGTAAAGGCAAATCAATGGGAAAAGAATAGTCTTTTAAACAAATAGGGATGGCACCAATGGATATTAGCATCAAAAAGAATGAAGTGGGACTCCTACTTCACACCATATACAAAACGAACTCAAAATGTAAATGTTACAATGATAAAACTCTTAGAAAAAAATTAGGTGTACATCATCATGACTTTGATGCAATATATATATATATTTAGATGTAATACCAAAAGCACAAGCAGCAAAAGAAAAATTAGATAAATTGGAATTCATCACAATTAAACGTGTTTGTGCATCAAAGGATACTATCAAGAGAGTGAAAAGACAATCCAGAGAATGTGAGAAAATGTTTGGATGTCATATATCTGATAAGGACTTTTATTCAGGATTCAGGTGGAACTTTCAACTCAACAATAAAAAAACAAATAATAAAAATGGATAAAAGATTTTAATAAGCATTTCTTCATGGAAAACATATAAATGGTCAATAAATACATATAAATATGCTCCAGGTCATTCGTCATTAGGACAATTCTATCAAAATCTCAGTGAGATACCACTGCACACACATTAGGATGGCTATGGTAAAAAGAACTTGCAAAAACTGTTCCCAAGGTGAGGAAATCAGACCTCACGTGCTGTTGACGACAATGTAAAATGTTGCAGCCACTTTGGAAAACAGTCTGGCAGTCGGTCCAATTGTTAATGTCAAGTTACCATTTGATCCAACAGTTCCACTCCTAGACATATACTCAAGAGAAATGAAAACATATGTCCAAAAAAAACTTGTACATGAATGCTCATAGCAACATTTTAAAAGAATAGCTCCAAAGTGGGGGGGAAAAATGTCCATCTAGTAATGAATGGATAAACAAAACATTGTACAACCGTATGCTAGAATATTCTCCAGCCATAAAAATAAATGAAGCTCTGAAATATCTTAAAACATGGCTGCACCTTGCAAAAGTGCTAAGAAAAAGAAACCAGAAACGTTAATATAAAGTGTCCAGAAAAGGAAAATCTGCAGAGAGAGAAACTAGATTAGTGCTTGCCAGGGACTAAGGGGAGGAGGGAAAGGAGAGTTAGTGCTAATGGGGATGGGATTTTTTTTTTTCTTTTTTCTTTTATGGTTTGAAAATATTTGGGAAATACAGAGTGGTGATTGTGACTATACTGAAAACTGCTAGTGAACATTTTATTTTATTTTAATTTTTAAATTAATTAATTAATTTAAAAAAATTTAAATTTTTGGCTGCATTGGGTCTTCGCTGCTGCGCATGGACTTTCTCTAGTTGCAGTGAGTGGGGGCTACTCTTTGTTGCGGTGCGTGGGCTTCTCTTGTTGCAGAGCACGGGCTCTAGGCGTGCGGACTTCAGTAGTTGTGGCACATGGGCTCAGTAGTTGTGGCTCGCAGGCTCTAGAGTGCAGGCTCAGTAGCTGTGATGCATGAGCTTAGGTGCTCTGCGGCATGTGGGATCTTCCTGGCCCAGGGCTCGAACCCATGTCCCCTGCATTGGCAGGCAGATTCTTAACCACTGCGCCACCAGGGAAATCCCTAGTGTACGTTTTAAAAATGTAAATTTCATGGTATGTTTTAATCTCACCTTAAAAAAAAAGTATAAGAAGACATAGCCATGACATGAGAAACAGACTTTATCACTACATAAATATATATTTACAAAGAGTGCTTATGTCTGGAAATGGACATATCTGGACATAGCCTTATTTATTTATTTATTTTTATAGAAACAGTACAAGTACTCATTTCCTATATTTTAAGCAACCTTAATTTTGTAACAAAACCCACAGTGGCATTTATTGTATAATCGTTTGAAAGATACTGATTTAAGTGAAGCCACTGTACCTTTAACAACCATTTATTTATGTATTAGTCATGAAATCTCACCGGAAGACTCTAAGCCTTAATCATAACAGGATGTGACATATTTGGGTAATTCTTTTTTTTTGCGGTACGCGGGCCTCTCACTGCTATGGCCTCTCCCGTTGCGGAGCACAGGCTCCGGACGTGCAGGCTTAGCGGCCATGGCTCACGGGCCCAGCTGCTCCGCGGCACGTGGGATCCCCCCGGACCGGGGCACAGACCCGCGTCCCCTGCATAGGCAGGCGGACTCTCAACCACTGCGCCACCAGGGAAGCCCTGGGCAATTCTTGATATACTTTTCATATCACCTCATTTCAGACTTTTGACAACCTTTTCATTTAGACTCAGGCACTTTTGGTCTCATTTTATGTATGAGGAACTCAAGAGAACAGAGTACTTAAGGGCCGTATTTAAGATATAATAAATCAATGATGGAGTCAGCACCAGTCTCCTTATCCCCATCCTTAAATTATTTCCAAACACATGGAAGTGAGTTCTCTCAACTCACACAAAGAAGAGTGTCCTCTAATTTAAACATTTGGTGAGAAAATTTTTCCTGCGGACTTAAGAAAAACAAGCCACTATGTAGTTTCATTGTCTTGAATGAAATATTCCTGCAGCTTTATTTTTAAAGCCATCCTTCTTTGAATGGTTTGAAGAACCTTCAGTAGTTATCAGTTCTACACGGTGAAACAGAATGTTCATATCATCATGTTACTCTTTAAAAAGACATTTTGACTCTGGAGGGTTCACAGATGGAAATACATTAACTGGCAGGACAGGAATCTGTTTACAGAAAATACCAAGGCAGATGGCGAAGTCATTGTGAATAAAAATAGGTCTATTTCTCACACAGATTCCTTAACAGAGTCATTTAGAAACCAACAAGGAAACTGAAAACATCCGGTGAAACCTGGCCCAGCAAAATGACACCCTGTCCTGCAGTGACAAACAGGATATTGACAGGGAAATCCATTTCATCCTGGAGCTATATCTACAGAGGGCTCACAGCAGTTTCTATTATCGGTCGTTTTTTCTGTGCCACCTAGACTTACTTGGCTGTGTTATTGGAATCTCTGACTGCAGACTGAATGAATGCAGGGTTTGTTTGCTGCGACTGGATCAGCTGACATCATCCAGGGAGCTGAGCTGTGTGAAGGGCCCCAAAACCCACTCCACCCTGGGTCAGAGATGGAGGATCCCTGGAGACCTGTTCTCATGACTCACGCAGCAGCTATCTGCAAACAGCCTCTAGGGGAAATGCCTAGTAAGTGTTTACTTACCATGGTTACTTTGCCCCTGCCACTGGTGAGTTATTTTGATTTGGACTGAAAAAAAATAACAACAACAAAAATGAGAATAAAATGTGACAAAGAATTTGCCCTTTTTCCTGAATATGAGGATCTTTGGAGAGTCACAAACAGCTTCCCTGGGCTGGTCTGAGGATTTTACAGGGAACGTGATAATCCAGGAAACAAAGATAGGAGTCATAGATGTGAAGGAGGAAGAAATAAAAGCCAGGCTAGTTGGGATGGCATGTGGGGAGGGTAATATACTTGTAGTAAAATTGTGTTTATTTGTGCCATTCTTAAGCAGAAGGTGTTACAAATGAAGTCAAATGATTTTATCTAAGCTTTTTTTTTTGAAAAGGACTGCTTCAGGTTAACTTTTTTGTTTTTTAAGATTTTTTTTTACAGCAGTTTTAGGTTCATAGAAAAATTGAGAGGAAGGTACAGAGATTTCCCATAACCACTCTGTAGCCTCCCAAACCTCCCCACTATCAACATCTCCTCTAGCTGGTACATCTGTTACAACTGATGAACCTACACTGACATGTCATCGTTACCCAGAATCCATAGGGCTCACTCTTGGTGTTATACATTCTAAAGGTTTAGACAAATGTATAATGACATATATCCACCATTATAGTGTCATACAGAGTAGTTTCACTGCCCTAAAAATCCTCTGTGCTCCACCTATTCCTCCTTACCCTCCAACCCCTGATCCTTTTACTGTCTCCATAGTTTTGCCTTTTCAGAATGTCACAGAGTTGGAATCACACATATGTAGCCTTTTCAGATTGGCTTCTCAGGTTATCCTTTTGAAGTTTTCAGTTATTAAAACTCTTGTGTGAAAAACTCAGGAAATATTGCTGTGAAAATATGAGACTTTCCATACTTTAGCACTTTATTATTGTTAAACTACATTTTGCCTGGATAACACGTTTTTGAAAGCCATAAGGGTTGTTATAGAAAACTACACACATGAACAACGTGCATCTATTTGAGTGCATCAGTATGTCCACACGTGGATTCACGGAGAGAAATTGAGAATGAGTTAAGGAAGGGGATGGGGTGCGAAATCGCTCCCCAGTAACTCAAATATCAAGACTTTACCTAGACTGGGTCCTGGCACAGCTGTGCTCTCCTCATCAACTCTATTCTCAGAGTAGTACACAGTTCAGTTTGCTTTATGTGCTAGCGTTCAAAGACGCTAAAGCACGTTGGCAAACAAAGTGAACATGAGAGAGAATCTCCACGTCAGCCAGAGACATAAGAGGGATCGAGCTGTTTAGCTGAAAATAGGACCCTTGGCACAAGCAGGGGCTGAACTGGAGGAAAGTGAGCTGGAAACCACATTAAGGGAAGGAACATTTAGCAGGTTGCATTGTTCCCAGTCAGACAGCCACGGGTTCAGGGCTAAGAGAAAACATGGGATGCGTAATCTAGTTGGCCGTTGAAGCAGTAAGCATCCTTCAAGGCTGCCAGGACTGCAGGGGTACAAGCCTGTGGAGGTGGCATGTGGACAGGAGCCCAGGAACCTGCCCCTAGGAGGTAACCTGTTACATGTGCCATGCGATCTCCTGATCTCACACATGGCAGTCCTTCCACGAGGCCAGCCAAAGGCTAATTTTTTTCCTGAGAAATAAGAGAAAAGGAAAAACAAAAAGATTGGAACAAGCCAGTACAGCAACAGCACTGTCTGCCCTTTCCTTCTTCCTTTGCTGGGTCTGCTTATCAACATACTGACCACTGTTCATGTTAAAATTACAATGATTTGTATAATCTCTGCCAGATAGTGTATAAAGTGACTTTCTATACCCACGTCCACCTGGCAAACACCTGCAGTTAATTCATGGAAGAAGAGATAGTGCACAACTGAATTCTTGACCACTTTGCAAAACCCTGTGTTACCTCAAGAGTAATAGCAACAAAATCTGGTTGTTTTTCATCATGGGCAGTTGTTTCATTGCCATATGACTTTTGTACATCGGGTCATGTATTCTTTGCTATTTGACACTGAAACTGCACTCCTTTTTGTGAGGGACTCAAACTCAGCCAAAACTCAGATTGGGACTTGAACCCACGATCCCTGACTAGGAGGGGACTCGAACCCAATGTCTTTTTTTTTTTTTTTAATAAATTTATTTAGTTTTGGTTGCGTTGGGTCCTGGTTGCTGCGAATGGGCTTTCTCTAGTTGTGGTGAGCGGGGGCTACTCTTTGTTGTGGTGCGCGGGCTTTTCATTGCGGTGGCTTCTCTTGTTGTGGAGCACGGGCTCTAGGTATGCAGGCTTCAGTAGTTGTGGCGCTCGGGCTCAGTAGTTGTGGCTTGCAGGCTCTAGAGCGCAGGCTCAGTAGTTGTGGCACACGGGCTTAGTTGCTCTGCGGCATGTGGGATCTTCCCAGACCAGGGCTGGAACCCGTGTCCCCTGCATTGGCAGGTGGATTCTTAGCCACTGCGCCACCGGGGAAGTCCTCTAACCCACTGTCTTTTGATTAAAACCGCTCATCTAGTGTCAGGACTTACTGAAGCTTAGGTTCTTTTGTCTTGTTGCAGATAGAATTCAGAGTGAGGCAAAGTGATATGCAAAGGGTGAATTTATTAGCACAGGACACTTGTGAGTGATACAGGCTGGCAGGCAAGGGTGTGATGCCCGGAAAACAAAGAGGGCTACATTTTTATAACCAAAGAAAAAGTGGGGAGGGGAGAAGACCACTGTCTTCCTCATTCTTGGGCAGGTGTCAAGGTTTACATCATTAGTTCCTCCTTTGGCCCTATATGGTTTAACTGGGACTGTCATGGTGCTATTTAGATCATATGTATATTAACAAAAGGGTGGTGACATATACTAAAATATAGTAATTCACCGCAGGTTTCAGTATAATGTCCCCTTTCACCTATATTTCTGTCTTGGCTACATGCAGAAATGCTACTCTTCAAGGACTATTAACTTTCTGACTCCACGTAACAAGATTCAGACCCCATTGTATCTATTGTCTTGTGTTTTAACTATCAAGGTTTGTGACTTGTGTGTGTCTGGTGCTTCAATGCACCTGGTGCTCCATCAAGGTAGTGTAGATTGTTGCTAGGGTACTGGATTCTTTTCCTGAGTGGTCATGAGCTTACCACAGTCTCCCAAACTCCCGTTAAATTCCCTTTCTCTCCTTAATTCCCTAGTGGGATTTCTAAACTGACTATTTAATTACCCTATTCTACCCTTATCAATACCACAGTTTGGCTCCTAGGCTGGTTTGCAGCAATCACCACTCTTACCCCTTACCAGGTCATACCTGTCTGTTAATAGGTCCGGTTTAGCCACGTGCACCTTAATCCTCAGTGGTCACCCATGATTCAGGGAGACTGGAAGAGGTAGGAGGGAAGGAAGGAAAGATGGGGAGACAGAGAGAAAAGGAAGAGAGGAGGGAAGGGGGAAGAGGAAGAGGAAGCAGAGGAGACGGGTGTGGGGAGAGGGCTATGGAGGATGGGATCGTGGGATCTGCAAGACCTCTATTTATTACTGACTGCTCTAAACAGCTGCAGGAAACCCATCGAGGGTGTGCTCATTTTCTGTTACCTACCCTCTCACACCGCTGGTTCATTCTCCATCCTCTCCCATTTGATTTGTGGTCAGGGAAGCTGGTCTCCACCGACTGTGTTGCCCAGGCTCCCGTGCCTCTTGTTCCTGTTGAGTTGCTTTAGCCATGGAAGCAGGGGTAGGTGATGGGACGGTGGAAAGAGGGAGTTGCCTGGGTATTTACTCCCTCCTGACCTCTGGCACCACGTTCCAGCACTGGCTTTGATCTCCCTAGAGATGCAGTTCCTCTGGCTCCGGAATGTCCTGGGTGGCAGTGGCTTCCCACAGCTGCTGGTCCTTGGTCATGTTGCCACCTGCAGAAGGGGGCACTGGGGCCCCACGCAGAACCCCTTGGCAGCCGGGACACCACGCTCCCCGCTGCTGGGAACTGTGGCCGTGTTGTCTACCATTGCCCGCTTCTGGAGACAATGGTCCACAGCCTACAGGACCCCCGGCCCATGAGGTTCTACCTTCTGCTCCCTCTTGGGGGCAGCTGGTGAGCAACAACTGACAGACAAAGGGTATAAACAGATCCTATTTCCACAAAGTGAGTCCCTCTATGGACTCTCTTCAGTAAAACACTTTGAGAACTCTGTCTACGTCCTGAATTTATCTGTTTTGTTTGTTTGTTTGTTACATGCCTATCTAGAGGACCAAGACTGCCTGACTATATGGTACATAGGTCACAAAAATCAATTATTTTCCAAGTAAAAGTAAATATTCTACTACCTTTGTTCAGAAACAAAGCCCACTTTTTTTGTTTCATAAAATTTATTCTTTTCCATTGACATGATAGAAAAGTTGGCTGACTGTGAGATAATACATTGCAGAAGATGCATCAAATAAGGACATTATCTTCATTTTTTTTGATCAAAATTTACTGTAAAGTCCACTCTATACAGGGGTAGTCAAGTGGAGAATTTGCAAAACTTTCTTAGTTAATATGTACACAATATCAACATTTTCATCAGACAACTGTGCAAAATGTAATTGGCCATGGGAGGAAAAGATGCTGAAACCTACATATCTTTCTTCAATTTAACAGCAGTGAGAAGTTCTTAGCACCTGATATAGGGCTTTAGTCATATCATAATCTTTCACATAATTTATCTCGTTTGATCTTCACATTGTCCCATGAGTAGACAGAGCATCAATCCATGGCAAGTATAACTTACTGATCCATCCTAACGGACACTTAGGGGGCTTCTCACAGTGGCTCCACATACTCTGGGAGGGACAGACAGGTTAAATACCAGGCAAGTATTACATGGAAAAGAAAAATGCTTATGCTTGAAAATGACAAGTTCTCATTTATAAGTATCACAAACCCTAATCCAATATATTTCTGAATCATATAGTATCAATATATGCATGGATTCATTTTTAAAGTGATTATCCCAGGCTTTTAAAGCAGATTTAAGAATATGGTATAAAAAAAGCCTGGACTAACGTTCAATATTTAATGATGAAATCTCATAAAATAATGCAACAACCATTGAAGTATTAATGCTTGATTTCTGCATGCCTCATGGGTCAGAATCTGCCATCAGGAAATATGGTATAAGTTGGTTTGCTTTCAAACTGATTTTTTTTTTCTTGTTTTCTTTTCAATCTATTTGGTTCCCTAACTACCTCTGTTGAGGCGGCTATTTTAATTTGGTTATGGTTAAGGCAAGACTGTGTTTACCACATTGTCCACATTTTTCCTTCAGACCAGCACATGTAACTGAATTCTATGGGCACTGCTGAAAGCATGTCTAAGAAAGGCATTTGGCTTCAATGTCTTTTACTGACTGTAAATAAATTGCTTGTGAGACTGGAGATCTGAAGACTTTATTATATCAAAACTGGCTCTGAGGAAATGCTGAATTTCATAAATAATAACAACAAAAAATCCCCTCAGATGTGTCAACTTCTAAAGCAAATTAGAACTTCGAATAACTTCAAAAGGAAGAAATGCTTTTACCAGCTGTAGAGTTAAAATGCAGATGTTAGTCACACTTTAGGCTCTTCATTAAAATAAAATCCTGACAAATGCAAAATCATTTGTAAAAGTATGTGTGTGTGTGAAAACTGTACATATTCTACATACATACATCATATATAGTATATATACATACTATATACTGTGTACTGTGCATATATAAAACTGCATGTATATAAATACATATACATGCATTTAAAAAGTATAGTACTGTAAAAATACATGTACAAAGCTTATAAAGTATATAAGATATATACAAGCATATTAAAGTACATATATACTATGAAAGTACATGTATATTAATATTATTAAATCATATAATGTGTTAGCATTAATATTAATACTACATACTAAGTATATAGACTATTATATTTTAAAATATATTCTATATTAATATATACTCTTTCAATATACACTATAATATATGCTAATATATTTTTAAAAAACTGGAAGAAACCTAGTTTCTTTCTATGTGTGTTCCTAGGTATGATGTCCATATTTTTCCTGGTCTATCTCATTAGCTGTGATCAGGATATTCCTTAATTCTAAGTGCACGTTTCTCAGTGTAGTCTGAGGGTCCGCAGCCCGGGAATCTCTGAGGAGGGCAGCAGGATTTTGTGATTTCATAAACACCAATCTCCCTGGAGATTCCTACTAGCAGCAGGTGGAGGATCACAGGATACTTACTGAAGGTGGACAGCAGGGGGCAGAGGTGTCCACAGTTCTCTGTTTTGGGCAGCTCTGCTTCCCTGGGGCCGGGAACTCTGATACTAAGAGTTTTCAGGTGAAGATTTCTTGTCTGTTCTCTTTCCAGCCTTGAAACAAATAACTTTTTATCATTGTAAAGGTTATACAAATTCATTGAACAATATTTGGAAAATACGTAAGGTATAACAACAGAAACAAAACCAAAAATGACCCCTGAGATTTCCATCATCAAGGAATAAATATTCTGATAATATTTTGCCTTAGTTGCCTGTATATTTTTGTGTGTATATATATGCATATACACAAAATTATATTATAAAATGTATATAACACATGCAATAATATATGGAATTATATTGTATATATTATGTTTATGGCATATTGTATCTATCATATTCATTCATACACATACAGTTTTCAAAAATGCAGATTGCCTTGAAATACTCAATTATATTCTGTTTCTTTTCTCACTTAAATTATACTTTTTCTGAGTTTGGGTGGTGAACAGGTAAGGTTCATTACAAAATACACCAGGCTTAAGCACTCTACAAAAGGGATTCAATACTGTATTGATGGTGGGCCACATGAAGGAAAAAGAAGGTGTACCTTCCATTTTTTCCAGCACATCTAGGTCACAGAGACCTAGGCACGAGTTCATTACAAACCTGGTTTCTATTATATTTGCTGCAAAGAGCCTTAACCAGCTCGAGAACATCAGAGTCTTAGCATATCCCATTGTCTATAAGCTCTGCCTTAGAAGTTTCTGTCTTGGATATTCTAGCCTTCTGAAGACATGTTTTCTGTAGTATTTCCTTAGAATATTTTTCAACCTTTTTTGTTCTCTATTGGGTAACTTGGAAAGCTCAACTAATAATCTTTCAGACTGCCAAGGACTAACAGTCAGAAATTAGATCAGCTAAGTTTACTCTTTCTCTTAATAAATATTTTGTGAGGTCCTACTATAATCTGATTCGTGGACAAATGTTACACAAGGCAGACTCTGTCAACTTTCTATCCTCTGCCTGAAATGCCACTCTTGGCAACAAAGTGATGTTTTTCTCCGTAACTTTTATGTACACTAAGAAAAACCTTATTTTGAGCATTACTGAGTCAAGCATACAAACCCTAGAGAATTTGCAGGCCTGGAGTGAGGCTGGGAATGCAGTTAGTTCCAGGGTTATAGTTCAAAGTACCTGTCTTGTACTCCTGGGGCCCATTAATGGCTTGTAAGGCCTCCCCATAACCATCGGGCCAATTAATTTAATCAAAATCAACTTAATTCAGTTAACATCAGGTTCTGCCAGAGAATTTGTTAGGTACTCTTGTGGATTAAAAAAGATTAGCTTCTCGACAAGCCTCTTAGATAGGCTCATCCACCGGACGGCAGACAGCAGAATCAAGAACTACAATCCTGCAGCATGTGGAACAAAAACCACATTCACAGAAAGATAGACAAGATGAAAAGGCAGAGGGCTATGTACCAGGTGAAGGAACAAGATAAAACCCCAGAAAAACAACTAAATGAAATGGAGATAAGCAATCTTCCAGAAAAAGAATTCAGAATAATGATAGTGAAGATGATCCAGGACCTCGGAAAAAGAATGGAGGCAAATATTGAGAAAATGCAAGAGATGTTTAACAAAGATCTAGAAGAGTTAAAGAACAAACAGAGATGAACAATACAATAACTGAAATGAAAAATACACTGGAAGGAATCAATAGCAGAATAACTGAGGCAGAAGAATGGATAAGTGACCTGGAAGACAGAATGGTGGAATTCACTGCTGCGGAACAGAATAAAGAAAAAAGAATGAAAAGAAATGAAGACAGCCTAAGAGACGTCTGGGACAACATTAAACGCAAAAATATTTGCATGATAGGGGTCCCAGAAGGAGAAAAGAGAGAGGAAGACCCGAGAAAATATTTGAAGAGATTATAGTCAAAAATTTCCCTAACATGGGAAAGGAAATAGCCACCCAAGTCAAGGAAGTGTGGAGAGTCCCAGGCAGGATAAACCCAAGGAGAAACACGCTGAGACAAATAGTAATCAGATTCACAAAAATTAAAGACAAAGAAAAATTATTGAAAGCCCCAAGGGAAAAATGACAAATAGCATACAAGGGAACTCCCATAAGGTTAACAGCTGATTTCTCAGCAGAAACTCTACAAGCCAGAAGGAAGTGTCATGATATACTTAAAGTGATGAAAGGGAAGAACCTACAACCAAGATTACTCTACCCAGCATGGATCTCATTCAGATGCAATGGAGAAATCAAAAGCTTTACAGACAAGCAAAAGCTAAGAGAATTCAGCACCACCAAACCGCTCTACAACAAATGCTAAAAGAACTTCTCTAAGTGGGAAACACAAGAGAAGAAAAGGACCTACAAAAACAAACCCAAAACAATTTAGAAAATGGTCATAGGGACATACATATCAATAATTACCTTAAACGTGAATGGATTAAATGCTCCAACCAAAAGACACAGCCTTGCTGAATGGATACAAAAACAAGATCCATATATATGCTGTCTACAGGAGACGCACTTCAGACCTAGGGACACATAGAGACTGAAAGTGAGGAGATGTAAAAAGATAATCCATGCAAATGGAAATCAAAAGAAAGCTGGAGTAGCAATACTCATATCAGATAAAATAGACTTTAAAATAAAGAATGTTACAAGAGACAAGGAAGGACACTACACAATGATCAAGGGATCAATCCAAGAAGAAGATATAACAGTTATGAATATATATGCACCCAACATAGGAGCACCTCAGTATATAAGGCAACTGCTAATAGCTCTAAAAGAGGAAATCGACAGTAACACAATAATAGTGGAGGACTTTAACACCTCAATTACACCAATGGAGAGATCATCCAAACAGAAAATTAATAAGGAAACACAAGCTTTAAATGACACAATAGACCAGATAGATTTAATTGATATTTATAGGACATTCCACCCCAAAACAGCAGATTACACTTTCTTTTCAAGTGAGCATGGAACATTCTCCAGGATAGATCACATCTTGGGTCACAAATCAAGCCTCAGTAAATTTAAGAAAAATGAAATCATATCAAGCATCTTTGCTGACCACAACACTATGAGATTAGAAATCAATTACAGGGGAAAAAACATAAAAAACACAAACATATGGAGGCTAAACAATACGTTACTAAATAACCAAGAGATAACTGAAGAAATCAAAGAGGAAATCAAAAAATACCCAGAGAAAAATGACAATGAAAACACGACAATCCAAAACATATGGGATGCAGGAAAAGCAGTTCTAAGAGGGAAGTTTAGAGCTATAAAAGCCTAGGTCAAGAAACAAGAAAAATCTCAAATAAACAATCTAATGCTACACCTAAACGAACTAGAGAAAGAAGAAAAACAAAAGCCAAAGTTAGTAGAGGAAAGAAATCATAACGATTAGAGCAGAAATAAATGAAATAGAAACAAAGAAAACAATAGCAAAGATCAATAAAACTAAAAGCTGGTTCTTTTTTTTTTTTTTTTTTGTGCGGTACACGGGCCTCTCACTGTTGTGGTCTCTCCCGTTGTGGAGCACAGGCTCTGGACGCGCAGGCTCAGTGGCCATGGCTCACAGGCCCAGCTGCTCTGCGGCATGTGAGATCTTCCCGGACCGGGGCACGAACCTGTGTCCCCTGCATCGGTAGGCGGACTCTCAACCACTGTGCCACCAGGGAAGCCCAAAGCTGGTTCTTTGAGAGGATAAACAAAGTTGATAAACCATTAGCCAGACTCATCAAGAAAAAGAGGGTGAGGACTCAAATCAATAAAATTAGAAATGAAAGAGGAGAAGTTACAACAGACACCGCAGAAATTCAAAGCATCCTAAGAGACCACTACAAGAAACTCTATGCCAATAAAATGGACCACCTGGAAGAAATGGACAAACTCTTAGAAAGGTATAACCTTCCAAGACTGAACCAGGAAGAAATAGAAAATATGAACAGAAAATATGAACATTCACAAGTAATGAAATTGAAACTGTGATGAAAAATCTTCCAACAAACAAAAGTTCAGGACCAGATGACTTCACAGGTGTATTCTATCAAACATTTATAGAAGAGCTAACACGCATCCTCTCGAAGTCTTGCAAAAAATTGCAGAGGAAAGAACACTCCCAAACTCATTCTATGAGGCCACCATCACCCTGATACCAAAACCAGACAAAGATACTACAAAAAAGAAAATTACAGAATAATATCACTGACGAATATAGATGCAAAAATCCTCAACAGCATACTAGCAAACAGAATCCAACAACACATTAAAAGGATCATACACCATGATCGAGTGGGATTTATCCCAGAGATGCAAGGATTCTTCAATATACGCAAATCAATCAATGTGATAAACCGTATTAACAAAGTTAAGAATAAAAAGCATATAATTATCTCAACAGATGTAGAAAAAGCTTTTGACAAAATTCAACACCCATTTATGATAAAAACTCTCCAGAAAGTGGGCATAGAGGGAACCTACCTCAAAATAATAAAGGCCATATATGACAAACCCACAGCAAACATCATTCTCAATGGTGAAAAACTGAAAGCATTTCCTCTAAGATCAGGAACAAGACAAGGATGTCCACTCTCACCACTATTATTCTAGATAGTTTTGGAAGTCCTAGCCATGGCAATCAGGGAAGAAAAAGAAATAAAAGGAATACAAATTGGAAAAGAAGAAGTAAAACTGTCACTGTTCGCAGATGACATGATACTATACATACAGAATCCTAAAGTTGCCACCAGAAAACTACTAGAGCTAATCAATGAATTTCGTAAAGTTGCAGGATACAAAATTAATGCACAGAAATCTCTTGCATTCCTATACACGAATGATGAAAAATCTGAAAGAGAAATTAAGGAAACACTCCCATTTACCGTTGCAACAAAAAGAATAAAATACCTAGGAATAAACCTACCTAAGGAGACAAAAGACCTCTATGCAGAAAACGATAAGACAGTGATGAAAGACATTGAAGATGATACCAACAGATGGAGAGATAGACAATGTTCTTGGATTGGAAGAATCAATATTTTGAAAATGACTATACTACCCAAAGCAATCTACAGATTCAATGCAATCCCTATCAAATTACCAATGGCATTTTTTACAGAACTCGAACAAAATATCTTAAAATTTGTATGGAGACACAAAAGACCCCAAATAGCCACAGCCATCTTGAGGGAAAAAAATGGAGCTGGAGGAATCAGACTCCCTGGCTTCAGACTATATTACAAAGCTACAGTAATCAAGAAAATATGGTACTGGCACAAAAACAGAAATATAGATCAATGGAACAGGATAGAAAGCCCAGAGATAAACCCACGCACATATGGACAACTAATGTATGACAAAGGAGGCAAGGATATACAATGGAGAAAATACAGTCTCTTCAATAAGTGGTGCTGGGAAAAGTGGACAGCTATATGTAAAAGAATGAAATTAAAACACTCCCTAACACCATACACAAAAATAAACTCAAAATGGATTAGAGACCTAAATATAAGACCGGGGACTATGAAACTCTTAGAGGAAAACATAGGAAGAACACTGTTTGACATAAATCACAGCAAGATATTTTTTGATCCACCTCCTAGAGAAATGGAAATAAAAACAAAAATAAACAAATGGGACCTAATGGGACCTAAACAAAAATAAACAAATGGGAAACCTAAAAGCTTTTGCACAGCAAAGGAAACCATAAACACGACGAAAAGATAACCCTCAGAATGGGAGAAATATTTGCAAATGAATCATTGGACAAAGGATGAAACTCCAAAATATATAAACAGCTTATGCAGCTGAATATTAAAAAAACAAACAACCCAATCCAAAAATGGGCAGAAGACCTAAATAGACATTTCTCCAAAGAAGACATACAGATGGCCATGAAGCACATGAAAAGCTGCTCAACATCACTAATTATTAGAGAAATGCAAATCAAAGCTACAATGAGGTATCACCTCACACCAATTAGAATGGGCGTCATCAGAAAATCTACAAACAACAAATGCTGGAGAGGGTGTGGAGAAAAGGGAACCGTCTTGCACTTTGGGGGGAATGTAACTTGGTACAGCTACTATGGAGAACGGTATGGAGGTTCCTTAAAGAACTAAGAATAGAATTACCATATGACCCAGCAATCTCACTACTGTGCATATACCCAGGGAAACCATAATTCAAAAGGACACATGCACCCCAATGTTCATTGCAGCACTATTTACAATAGCCAGGTCTTGGAAGCAACCTAAATGACCATCGACAGATGAATGGATAAAGAAGATGTGGTACATATATACAATGGAATATTACTCAGCCATAAAAAGCAACGAAATTTGGTCATTTGTAGAGATGTGGATGCATCTAGAGACTGTCATACAGAGTGAACTAAGTCAGAAAGAGAAAAACAAATATCGTATATTAACGCATATATGTGAACCTAGAAAATGCTACAGATGAACAGGTTTGCAGAGCAGAAATTGAGACACAGAAGTTGAGAAAAAACATATGGACACCAAGGGGGGAAAGTCGTGGGGGGTGTGGGTTGTGGTGTGATGAATTGGGAGATTGGGATTGGCATGTATACGCTGATGTGTATAAAATGGATTAAAAAAAAAGAATTGCTTCTCATTCAATAAATGTTACTGGAAATCAGATATCCATGTGGAAAAGTAAATGGTACTAAAAAAAACTTTTATTTGGAACTACAAGTAAAAAGCAAAATGTTAAAACTGTAGAAGAAAAGTAAAGCTGTCTATCTATGTCCACAAGGGAGAAAAGAATTACTTAAACCAAATATTTAAGGAAAAAAATCATGAATACAATCAATTTATCTATCAATAAACAAAAATTAATATATTAGATATTTGATCAAATGTTCCAAAATAACAAACAAGCCACAGATGGGAAGAATAAATAGATTGACTGTGCAAATAATCTATAAAATATTAGCAATCAAACTATTTAAAGCTCTCCTACATCTCTAAGAAAAAGACCAAAAAATGGAAAAAAAGTTGAAGGATAAGAAGAGCTATTCACAGAAGGTAAATTTTTATCTGTCAATAAAGTGATGCAGAAGGGTTAAAATAGTGAAAAAAATGGAAATCAACTGAATGTCCATTGGCAGAATAGGTGAGTATAGTTTTCGATAATTATAAACTATATTATCCTTAGATTTTTGTATTTCCTGAAATTGTTTATTGAAGTAGTTTTGATCTTGCCAACAATTTAAACAGAGCCACTAAGAGGGTCTGGTGTTATTCATTTAAGTTAAAATGTATGTGCCAATGGAGAGAAGTGGATTTAGTATAATTTTGTTTACATTTTCTCAGAGCAATATATTTTAAGAGCAAAAAAACTGAAATAAAGGAACTAAATTTATACAAAAGAAAATGGCTGTTTGTGCTAAATAGCCTGATGTGCCTGAAATATTAGGTATCTTCAGTTGAGGCAGGAGCGATCTAAATAGAAATAAAGTTGCTTTCTAATTATACATTTGTGTTGGAGTGAAAGCTAATCTCAGAGAAGAGTGGAGAGTTCCTGGAGTATTAAGATCTGAAGAAAGATAATTTCCAGGACAAAAATATGAGCCAGAATGAAGGGGCCAGATGAAATTAATGTCCCAGCTTGGGAGTTAAGCAAGGTGGTCAAATTTAGAGACTATAAGGAAGGTAGTTAGGGAAGAAGGTGCACACTGCTGAGTGCAGAAGAAAAAAAGAAAAAAAAAAAATCCAGTCACCTAAGGATGGCACTGTCTTCCAAAAATACAGATCTGATCTCATTTCCACTTAATAGCTTTTGATATCTCCCAATTGTCTATAGTTTTGGTTTCATACTCCTTCTGGAGCAAATTTGGTAGGATTGAAAAGCTATCACTGTAATTCCAAAGCTTTTGCATAGATCATTCATAAGACTCTGCCCCTTACTTCCTCTTTGAACACTTCTTGTGCTCTTCCAGGCATCCATTGAGTAGAGTGGGCAAAAAGATGATGTTATCAATGGCTCTAAGATTCCATTTAAATTTAAAATAAGTCCTTGCAATTAAAGTGTAGGTAAGTCCTTTAATACCTTAAAATTCATGTAGAAGGTTCAGACACTGGATCCTGGATCCTGTGGCTGCCTCAGTGTTGTGCAGAGCCTAAAACCTCAGGGTGGGGCCTGAGGCATCACACAGTGACGACAGATGGAATTTCCTCATCTTTTAATTATTGGTTGTGAAGCAAATTGGTGGCTAAAAGGAGTCTTGTATGATTTTACAATGCCATTGTGTCTATGAGCTACCATCATAACCACAGAATTTCTAGTGGTGTTAATGAAACACTGTTATTTCTCAGTTATCTAGCTGCAACTTTCTTTCTTGTTTTCTTTATTTACTTTTTATTAATGAAGTACCCTTCACCTTCAATTTTAGGTCCACAGTTTTACATAGTTCCTAAAAGGAAATTAGTAAATAAAAACTGATGAGAGCAATACTTTTATTTCTTCCCGGCAACCTCCACTATATAGGGAGTATTCAGCCTCCTTTGTATCACAAAGACCGAGCTCAGAGCTTCTTATTTTACTGGTATGAGAGACCCTCAGTCTGTGATGCCCCACAGATTATTTTGTTTCCCAATCTGCATCATTATGGAAACAGAAGACTAGACAACAGAAGTTAGGAGGATAGATTCTGGGCATATAAAGTAGTGAAAGCTGGCTGACTATGGAGAACAGTATGGAGGTTCCTTAAAAAGTAAAAATAGAGCTACCACATGATCCAGCAATCCCACTCCTGGACATGTATCAAAACAAAACAAAACAAAACAAAAAAACAAAACCCAAAAACACTAATTTGAAAAGACACATGCACTGCAACATTCATAGCAGCACTATTTATAGCAGCCAAGATATGGAAGCAACATAAGTCCATCAACAGATGAATGGATAAAGAAGATGTGACACATATTTACAATGGAATATTACTCAGCCATCAAAATAGTGAAATAATGCCATTTGCAGCAACATGAATGGACCTAGAGATTATCAGACTAAGTGAAGTAAGTCAGAGAGAGAAAGACAGGTATCATATGATATCACTAATATGTGGAATCTAAAAAAAAAAATGCTACAAATGAGCTTATATACAAAACAGAAATAAACTCACAGACACAGAAAACAAACTTATGGTTACCAAAAGGGAAGAGGGAGGAGGGATAAATTAGGAGTTTGGGACTGACCTTAACATATACACATCACTATATATAAAATAGATAAACAAAAAGGACCTATTGTATAGCACAGGGAAGTATATTCAATATCTTATAACAACATATAATGGGAAAGATCCTATGATACTTTAATGGTAGACAAACCCACAGAATGTACAACACCAAGAGTGAACGTTAAGGTAAACAAGGGACTTTGGGTGATAATGATGTGTCAATGTAGGTTCATCCTCGGTGAAAAGAAACTATTCTGGTGAGTTATATTGATAATGGGGGAAGCTATGTTTACTGGAACACCCCAAAGCACTGCATTACATTCTCAATCTTAAAAGAATGCCAATGTTAACATCACATAAGAAGTTACACTCAGTTTTCCCAGTTACTCTGGATTTCTTTTGAAAGATGTTATTTTTTGAGTTGTTTTAGGTTCACAGAAATAGTAGTTTCACTGCCCTAAAAATCCTCTTTGGATAGGATATTCATCCTTCCTTCCCCCTCAACCCCTGGCAACCACTGATCTTTTCACTGTCTCTGTAGTTTTGCCTTTTCCTGAATGTCACAGAGTTAGAATCATACAGTCTGTAGCCTTTTCAGATTGGCTTCTTTCACTTAGCAATAGGCATTTAAGGTTCCTCCCTGTCTTTCATGGCTTGATAGTTCATTTCTTTTTATCAGTGAATAATATTCCATTGTCTGGATGTGCCACAGTTTATCCATTCACCTACTGAAGGACATCTTGGTTGTTTCCAAGTTTTGGAAATGATGAATAAAGCTGCTATAAACCTTCATGTGCAGGTTTTTGAATTAACATGTTTTCAATCCCTTTGAGTAAATACTGAGGAGCAATCACTCCAGTTTTAATCAAGGAACCACAGAGGTCCTGGGAAATCAGAGGGAAAAAAATGGAAAATAAAATGAAAACATAAGCTGAAATGGAGCTCTTGAATTGTGCAGTATATTCAGAACGTTAGAAAGTAGAAGAGAATGGTGATCCAGAGAGCTTCTCACCCATGAAATGAATATTTTGTGAACAGGTTGATCTTCCTCTATCTATTGAGTCAGAATCGGGGTTAGTCACACACTTCAGGTGACAGACTTGCCAAAACACCCTCTAGATTAGCCAAGGGGTGCATAGCCTTGCAAAGCAAATTCAAATATTAAAACAAACATCTTTCCAGAATGCACTTTCTTTCCACTGATGAACCTTCTGCCTTCTGTTTTCACCTAAAGCATTATGCCTGAGATGGAAATAGACATTGCATGTGCAGCCTTATCATTTTCATGTCAGGGGACTGATTACAGTGATAGAGAGGTCTATAATGTGTCATGCTTCCTAGCATAAAAGCCACATTTCTCCTAAAATCATTTAATATTTCATTCCTAGAATACTCATTGATGTCAACAGTCTGAATCCTTTTTACTTTTTGTGGTATTAATATAAGAAAGAAAAAGAAAACATCAATATCCATAATAATCCCACAGATGTCACTTAAAATCAAGTACCAGATAATAGCGCCTGGCAGCCACCATGAAGCTCAGTATTTTTATGATTCAGACAACATCGCAATCAGGTTAAACAAATAGTATTTTTTATTAAATGTCACTCAATCCTAGGGCTGCTTATTCATTTGTGTTCCGCTCAAATGACTCAAAGATGGTGGTTACACTCAAAAGACAGCTTGAGTAGGAACCTAAGAATTCTATCAGTCAGTCTTACTCTGGAAGTAAAAGAATAAAAAAAAAGGTCCGGGCTGGGGGTGGGAAGAAAATGGTCTGATGAGATAGAAGATAGAAACTGTGTTGTGCATTTAAGTAAAGCAAATACTTTCTAAGGGCTAAAATTATTTGGCAAAGAAATTTATGAGTCCCACATGGTTCTTTCATTTCACAATCCATGCATTTTCTAACTATTATATATAGAATGGATAAACAACAAGGTTCTACAGTAAAGCACAGGGAACTATATTCAATATCTTGTGATAAACCATAATGGAAAGAATATGAAAAAGAATATATATATATGTATGTATAACTGAATCACTTTGCTGTACAGCAGAAATTAACACAACATTGTATTAAATCAACTATACTTCAATAAAACTTACAAAAAAAAGAATGTATGCATTTTCTGCATGAAGAACAATACAGGCAGACCTTTTATTTTGTTTTGCAGATATTGCATTTTTTACAAATTGAAGGTTGGAGGCAACCCTGCATCCAGCAAGTCTATCAGCACCATTTTTTCCAAGAGCATCTGCTCCCTTTGTGGGGCTCTGTGTCACATTTCGGTAATTCCAGCAATATTTCAAAAGTTTTCATTATTATCATGTTTGCTATGATCATCTGTGATCGGTGATCTTTGATGTTTTGTAATTGTTTGGGGGGCCATGAACCACGCTCATAAATGATGGGGAACTTGATGGATTGTTGAAGTGAGTAAAAGTGGCTTAGAATATTTCATAAACTTGGTGCAATATTCTGGACTGCAGTGGTCCTCTGATAGTCCTTGAGTAAGCTGTACCTTTCCAGTCTGGTCGTCAACATTTTAAGTTTAGACATTATGTTCTCTAAAATCTTCCCTGATCCACAAACCATGCCTCCTCTATCAACCACCAGCATATGGTATTATATGTATCAGTATTATAGTATTATCAGTATGCATCAGTATTTCCTACAGGAATATAGTGATCAATTTGTTTGTCTCCATTGCTGGACTGTACACTGCTGATTTGGCATCCAGTGGTGCTCAGTAAATATACCTTGAATGAGTGAATAGGTGTACACAGTAGCACGAAATCAATTGAATTTTGTTGTTGTCTTCAACGCTAAGGATGTAGATAATACAGTTAAAACTACAGATGGCTAACCTGTAAACCATGACTCATATGAACTAGTATTCCACTCCTAAATACCCATTTGTATTCCTGCTGATGTTTCCAAAGTAAATAAAGATCAGGGAAATCCCATTCCTTAAAACAATGGCACAAGAACACACGTGCATTTCCATTTAAAGCAAGAGACTTCCAGAAGTAAAAATAAGTTGTGTATATTCGATTATGAAATCTGGGAAGAAAGTCTGTTGTACCAGGGCCCACACTTTAGTTTGAAACTGTTTAATGAATACGAATATTAATGTCATCATTTTGGAATCACATGTATTTTTTTAACGTTTTCATTTTGTTCCATTTTGACAGTTTCATTGTGTTTGGCAACCCTGGGCAGTTGTATACATTCACTGAAATTTGAATCAAAACTATGGTATGTTACCTAAAACACCTACTAAATTTACCTTCCAGGACGGATAAATCATGATAATTTTTATATTAGGTGCTCAAACCTCCAATAATAATTTCTGATCTACATCCTAATTTCTAGTATTATTTTTATGTTACTTCTACATGTCTTTCTCCAGACATCAAATGTTTCAAAATTATTATTAGCTGTCATAAGCAAAATTGTGGTCATTGTGATAAAATATCCAACTACTTTACATTTTTCATTTAACATAACACAAATTGCTAGCAATATTCAGTGGAAGATATTTTATATATATATTTACATGACTTAAATTGCTGGACGTGTAGTAGGGAAATTTTAAATTAACATAGTTGTGGCATAATTTCCCTGAGTCATAGATACCAATGAAGGGGTACAGAGAAGTGCTCTGTGTTTATAGATCAATGAACAATTATGGGATTTTTCTTCCCAATAAAGATTCAGTTTGTGTCTGTTTTTGTTTTTTTTTTAAAGTTTGGCCAAGCATTCATGGTAGGGATAGGTATCTGTAGTTCTGAATTTCTGTATTTGAAATACATGCAGCACCTCCATCAGATTTGTTGTACGGGATCCAAATTTGGAAAATTCTTTATAAATTTTAAATGATCATTGAGTGGTTCCAGATCTTCCGTGGGCCTGATTTCTGGCTGACTGTCCTTCTTGGGGCTCAGATAGGAGGCAGGATGCCCACTGTCACTCACCCCCACCCAGAACCCCTACCACCATCTGTCCACTCACTGCCTTGCTTTCAGAACAGCTGCCTGGGTCAGTTCTTTTGACTGAGATATATCAGAACTGGAATGTTTGAAAATGGATGGAAAATATTCATCATACCAAGTCTTAAATGGTCATGATTCTACTGCTTAAGAAATTCCAGGAATCAACCTTGGGTGAACCAAAATACCATGAGGTGTCCATGTGATAACATTTAAGTGCGAGATAGTGTTCTCACTTTCAAGCAACTCTTCACCTCTGCTGTGCTGCATTAAAAACATGTCGGCCAACTCTGATCATCTTTCCATCAAGAGATGGAATCTAATTCCTTTCTTCTTGAATATGGTCTTAGGGATGAAAAGAATGAGATTGAGATGATACTGAGTGATTTCTGAAACTAGCTCCTAGAGGACAGTCATCTCTCTCTCTCTCTCTCTCTCTCAGGATTCTTGCTCTTGGAATGTGGCCACCATTCACTGAGGGAGCCTCAACCATGTGGAGTGATCAAGGGTAGCATTAATATTGTCTCTAGTAGTAATTTTAATACAATATGTTTTGTCCTGACAATAAAATATAAGTGGGGCGTGTGTGCTTCCTTTCTGGGTAAAACCATGAAAAACCCATGCTTCTCTCTTCCTATAGCAGACGGGGGTACAGCTGGGGAGATGCTGGATGGTGGTACTTCCACCCGTCTGGGTTCCTGAGAAGTAAGAAGCCAACACACATGCGAGGCCTTGGCTCTTTAATCCTTAATTATGAGACATTTAAAGGAAATGCATGAAAATGTGTAGGAATGTCTGAAAATAAGAAATGCAGAGTCAGAATAAAAAATCTAGAGCTTTTCTTCCTGCTGGTGTCATCTGGTCACACCCTTCTTATTCTCTGAGACAACAACCTTGTATGTTTGCTGGAAAAAATGCTGGCACTGAAAGCCAGCGAGATTGAGTTTTCTTCATAAGCAAATTTTTCTTTTTATATCTTATTTTCATTTTTAAGTCTATACAGAGGATACCTTCCATGTTAGACAGGTTTTCCATCTTTTGGTTCATCTAAGATGAGGATAAAAAAAAAAATTGAAGCATTGGAATGTCTTTCCGTTGCCAGGAATGGAATGCATTAACATTTAAAATTAGCTAATTCTATTGATCGGCCTGCTGGAGGACATTGTTTAAATTGTTTTCCTTCTACCTCTGACATGTGGGCAAGTGGGAAGCAAACCAAACCTGGAGGGGAATGCGACACTCTTTGTGTTTAGGATGGAAGAAAGAGGGGGCAGAGCCAGTGTTGCCTTTTATCTTTTATTCCAATTTCTTCTTTTTCTTTGCTCTTCCCTTTTTGTCTTTGCTAAGAAATGGGTTATTCTAAATTCCTCCTTCCCCCATCTTGCACGTAGCTTATGATCAGCAGCAGAGACAGTTCATTTGCCCTCAACAGCATCCCTGCCAGGAGAATCCAGGCAAGCTTTGAGTTGCTTCTAATATCTACGGACTCACTTTTTAGCTCCAGGAAGACTGATGACAAAAGAACTATTTCTGGTGCCTCTAGGAAAGAAACACACCACAGCCTGTTATTTTCTGTAATCCTGCTGTTTGGAGAGAAAAGCGCTCACAAAGCCATTCTTTATCAAATAGCACTGAATTCTCTTTGCTCTGTGGGCTTGTTCACTAGACTATCCACTTGACTGAGGTGCATCACGTCAAGGTGAACTAGCCCTACTGGTTCTCTCACCCAGCAAAGGGACCCAGGGTGCATTGCTCCTTCTGTCACACCCCAGATTATGCATCCTTAAAATATTAAAAGAAAAATCTTTAAGTGTTGAACAAGGATGTCATTTTAGTATCTCATCATAGGAGGTAATTTGGAAACGTTATCCCTCTATTCTTAATCTCTGTTCCCACAAATATAAAGCATCCTAGCATATTCAAATTAAGGTTTGGCTAATGTCACCAAGTAGAGAAACCCCCCTATGATGCCAGAGTAGTAAGCTTCTCATAATCTCTCCCTGTGTATCCATAATTCAACTGTGTGCACTTAATAGAAGTGGTGAGCACAGCCTATGTCAGCTATTAATGAAGAATATTCAAGAAAGAGAATGCATGGGTATAGTAACCTGGCAAGAAAACATAAACTTGTGAGAACAGAGCGAACTTATATGAAATCTCAAGCACTGTTCTACAGGATGAGTGTGAGAGGCACATGGGGACATAATTAAGATAATTTGGAGAATAATTTATGTCAATGCTGAGAACAGAAATTTTAAGAATCCGTAAGGCTTTAAACTTAGATGACTAATAGAATGTGGTGCCTTCAAATTAAGAAAAAAAAAAGACTAATGGCAAGAGATTTAGAAAGATACAGTATGGGTAAAGAAAATGGCTATGTTATATTAGGAAGAGAAAACTGCTGATAGGGACTAATAAGTGTTCAAAATATTTAATAGTGTAATGGAGAAGAGGGTGAAGGTTAGTGGATATCTTTGTGTGTGTTTCTATAGGAGACTGGTTTAAGAAGAATGATAAAGATTAAAGAGGATGGATCAAAAAGTTTAAGAAACATATCTGTTCTAGCCCAACAATGAATTAGGAAGCCTTGGCAAGTAGTGAGCACTCATGGTGTTCAAGTTCAAAGTTAATAGTCCCTGAAGGTGTGGGGAGAATTCTTGCTTAGGGTGGGAAGCCTGTATCATTCTTTTTTTATTTTTTAACAACTTTATTGGAGTATAGTTGCTTTACAATGGTGTGTTAGTTTCTGCTGTATAACAAAGTGAATCAGCTATATGTATACATATATCACCATATCCCTTCCCTCTTGTGTCTCCCTCCCACCCTCCCTATCCCACCCCTCTAGTTGGTCACAAAGTACCCAGCTGATCTTCTTGGGTTATGCAGCTGCTTCCCACTAGCTATCTATTTTACATTTAGTAGTGCATATATGTCTACGCTACTCTCTCACTTTGTCCCAGCTTACCCTTCCCCCTCCCTGTGTCAAGTCCATTCTCTATGTCTGCATCTTTATTCCTGTCTTGCCCCTAGGTTCTTCAGAACCATTTTTTTTTTTTTAGATTCCATATATATGTGTTAGCATATGGTATTTGTTTTTCTCTTTCTGACTGACTTCACTCTGTATGACAGACTCTAGGTCCATCCACCTCACTACAAATAGCTCAATTTCGTTTTTTTTATGGCTGAGTAATATTCCATTGTATATATGTGCCACATTTTCTTTATTCATTCATCTGTTGATGGACACTTAGGTTGGAAATCTTGTATCATTCTTAATTCCTCCCAGTACATCTTTCCAGTCACTCAACACCCACATCCAATCTATGACTAGGTCCTGTTAATTCTATATATTTGTATATTAAATTAATACTTATTATGTGCTGCATTCAAAGTAAGGTACTTGGATGATATTGGTGAAAAGCACAGAGATGTTTCCCGTTCTTGTGGGACTTATGCCCTAGTGGTCCCTGTTAGATGTTATAGCCCTGTAAGCCTTCATTGTCTTCACCTGGGCAAAATTTTGTTTAGTTGCCCCTCATAAAATTAGTTTTCAGATTGACTTAATAATTATGACAGCTTGTGTACTAATTTGCTTTATCCAACTCTTTGAAAGCAGGATTGTATGTTATTGACTCCTGAACATCCAAGGCTTAACTAGGTTTTCCCATATGGTAGGCTCTCCTTTTTAATTCTGCCAATGTTTACTAAAATTAGAACACATTAATCAATGCTAAAAGTTTAATGTGATGTGTGTGGGTTTATGTGGAGTTCTACTTAAATTTAACTTATTTGTATTAGCTAAATAATTTATCTTGCTTTAATGAGGACTTATCTTGCCAGTTTTGTCAAGGTCCATTGGGGCTCTGTTACTAACTGGGATGCACGTTCTATACCTATAATCTGTTTGTTATCCTAAATAGCACATCCTTAATATTATATAATTACTTTCATTACCCCAACACTGGTCTGGCCAGATTATATCATTCTTCACTTTAGTAGAGTCAAACAGATTACATGTGGTTGGACAAAAAATGGGGTCCCATTTTGAGTATTAGTTTTTCAGAGCATGTGAAGCACCTACTTTTTGTGGCTTGTAAAAAATAATATTGAGCCAAATTTGATCTCAGAAATTTAAATGATACTAACAGCAAAGCACATAAACTTTAGATAAATTTGAGTTTCACTGCATTACCAATTCTACTCTCATAACCATTTCAGCAAAAATTGGTAAAAATGTCTAGAAATAGACTATACAAAAAATGAAAGCAAATTCATTTTTGTCATGTGGTGAACTTATAATCCAAAGTTCCTGTCTATAATTTCCTGTGCTGTTAGTTCATTGATCTCAACAGGATTATTGTCAGTGAAATGATAACAGTGTAAAAAATAGAATTTCCCACCGAGACAAAGATATCTCATTGAATAACTGAAAGGTGGTATCTACCCTGAAGTTTATTGTAAATATACATGCCCGTTGGGTTTTTTTCTCCCTTTCTCTGTAAGCCCTGTTTTACCCGGGTCATATATGTGAAGCCCTGAAGCATTCAGTATTACGAGCACAGGTCCAAGCGCATTAGAAACTCAGAACCTACCATAATGTGTGCACACAACAGAGATTTAATAAATAGGTATACACACATCCCATTCTATATTTATAAAGACACATTGTTTGCCCCTTTTGTGTCCTGGTTGAATGACTTCAATCCTTTATAAACTGGTTTACCCAAGAAGAATCTGTGTTTGCTCTTTAAAATTATTCTGTCCTTAGCATTTATATTTATGTTTATTTAAAAAAGACTTGTTTTTTGTAAAGCAGTTTTAGGTTTACAGTAAAAATTAAGAGGAAGGTGCAGAGATTTCCCACTTACCCCTACCCCCCGCCCAACAGAGCCTCCCCATTACCAACATCCCCTGCCAGATAGTACATTTGT